>NC_057796.1:251532901-251832901 GCF_018294505.1 Triticum aestivum
ATGTTGTACGCGCACATCGCGCCCGCGCGCACGTGCTGCCGGCCGCGCGCCCTGCTCCCGCGACTGCCCGCGCCGCACTCTCGCTTGGCCTCGCCCTTGCCTCCCCGTGCTCACCGCGCTCCATCCCTCGTCGCTCGCCGAGCCACCCGCGACTGCGCCCGCTGCCGCCCCATCCTACTCCCCCTAGCTGCGTGCCTCTGCTTGCCCGCGCCCTGGCGCAGCTCGCTGCAGACCCGTGCTCGCCCACTTGCTGCGCGCCGCTCGCCCGGCCATGCTTGCCTCGGCGCTGCCGCGCGCCCCTGCACCCCGTGCCGGTGCCGTCCACCGGTGGATCCGCCGCGCCACGTGATACGTCTCCAACGTATCTATAATTTTTGATTGCTCCATGCTATATTATCTACTGTTTTGGACTATATTGGGCTTTATTTTCCACTTTTATATTACTTTTGGGACTAACCTATTAACCGGAGGCCCAGCCCAGAATTGTTGTTTTTTTTGCCTATTTCAGTGTTTCGAAGAAACAGAATATCAAACGGAGTCCAAACGGAATGAAACCTTCGGGAACGTGATTTTCTCATCAGATAAGATCCAGGAGACTTGGACCCTCCGTCAAGAAAGCCACGAGGCGGTCACGAGGGTGGAGGGCGCGCCCCCCTGCCTCGTGGGCCCCTCGGAGCTCCACCGACGTACTCCTTCCTCCTATATATACCTACGTACCCCAAAACGATCAGAAACGGAGCCAAAAACCTAATTCCACCACCGCAACCTTCTGTACCCACGAGATCCCATCTTGGGGCCTGTTCCGGAGCTCCGCCGGAGGGGGCATCCATCACGGAGGGCTTCTACATCATCATCATAGCCTCTCCGATGAAGTGTGAGTAGTTTACCTCAGACCTTCGGGTCCATAGGTAGTAGCTAGATGGCTTCTTCTCTCTTTTTGGATCTCAATACAATGTTCTCCCCCTCTCTCGTGGAGATCTATTCGATGTAATCTTCTTTTTGCGGTGTGTTTGTTGAGACCGATGAATTGTGGGTTTATGATCAAGATTATCTACGAACAATATTTGAATCTTCTCTGAATTCTTTTATGTATGATTGGTTATCTTTGCAAGTCTCTTCGAATTATCAGTTTGGTTTGGCCTACTAGATTGGTTTTTCTTGCAATGGGAGAAGTGCTTAGCTTTGGGTTCAATCTTGCGGTGTCCTTACCCAGTGACAGAAGGGGCAGCAAGACACGTATTGTATTGTTGCCATCGAGGATAACAAGATGGGGTATTTATCATATTGCATGAATTTATTCCTCTACATCATGTCATCTTGCTTAAGGCGTTACTCTGTTTTCTTGAACTTAATACTCTAGATGCATGCTGGATAGCGGTCGATGAGTGGAGTAATAGTAGTAGATGCAGGAAGGAGTCGGTCTACTTGTCTCGGACGTGATGCCTATATACATGATCATACCTAGATATTCTCATAACTATGCTCAATTCTGTCAATTGCTCAACAGTAATTTGTTCACCACCGTAGAAATACTTATGCTCTTGAGAGAAGCCACTAGTGAAACCTATGGCCCCCGGGTCCATTCTCATCATATCAATCTCCAACCACTTTATTATTGCTTTGCTTTTTTACTTTGCCTTTTATTTTACTTTGCATCTTTATACCAAAAATACCAAAAATATTATCTATCATCTCTATCAGATCTCACTCTCGTAAGTGACCGTGAAGGGATTGACAACCCCTAATCGCGTTGGTTGCGTTGAGCTATTGTTTTGTGTAGGTACGAGGGACTTGCGCGTAGCCTCCTACTGGATTGATACCTTGGTTCTCAAAAACTGAGGGAAATACTTACGCTACTTTGCTGCATCATCCTCTCCTCTTCGGAGAAATCCAACGCAAGCTCAAGAGGTAGCAAGAAGAATTTCTGGCGCCGTTGCCGGGGAGTCTACGCAAAAGTCAACATACCAAGTGTTGGGGAACGTAGCAGACATTTAAAATTTTCTACGTATCACCAAGATCAATCTATGGAGTCATCTAGCAACGAGAGAGAGGAGAGTGCATCTACATACCCTTGTAGATCACGCGCGGAAGCGTTCAAGAGAACGGGGTTGATGGAGTCGTACTCGTCGTGATCCAAATCACCGATGATCCTAGCGCCGAACGGACGGCACCTCCGCGTTCAACACACGTACGGAGTGGGGACGTCTCCTCCTTCTTGATCCAGCAAGGGGGGAGGAGAAGTTGATGGAGATCCAGCAGCACGACGGCGTGGTGGTGGAAGTAGTGGGATCCCGGCAGGGCTTCGCCAAGCGCATTCGGGGAGGAAGAGGTGTCACGGGATGGAGGGAGGCGCCAGAGCTTGGGGTGCTGCTCCCATGCGCCTCCCCACTATATATTTGGGTGGAGGGGGCTGGTTTCTTGCCCTCCAAGTCCATTGGGGCGTTGGCAAAGGTGGGGGAAAGAAATCCCATCATTTCCCTTCCCCACCGATTGTTATCCCCCTTTTTTAGGTATCTTGATCTTATCCCTTCGGGATATGATCTTATTCCTTCTAAGGTGGGATCTTGGTGCGCCTTGACCAGGGGTGTGGGGCCTTGCCCCCACTACCCACGTTCATGTGGGTCCCCCCATGCAGGTGGGCCCCACTTCGGAACCTTCTAGAACCTTCCCGGTACAATACCGAAAAATCCCGAACATTTTCCGGTGGCCAAAATAGGACTTCCCATATATAAATCTTTACCTCCGGACCATTCCGGAACTCCTCGTGACGTCCGGGATCTCATCCGGGACTCCGAACAACTTTCGGTTAACCACATACTAATATCTCTACAACTCTAGCGTCACCGAACCTTAAGTGTGTAGACCCTACGGGTTCGGGAGACATGTAGACATGACCGAGACGACTCTCCGGTCAATAACCAACATCGGGATCTGGATACCCATGTTGGCTCCCACATGTTCCACGATGATCTCATCGGATGAACCACGATGTCGAGGATTCAATCAATCCCGTATACAATTCCCTTTGTCAATCGGTACGTTACTTGCCCGAGATTCGATCGTCGGTATCCCAATACCTTGTTCAATCTCGTTACCGGCAAGTCACTTTACTCGTACCGTAACGCATGATCCCATGGCTAACTCCTTAGTCACATTGAGCTCATTATGATGATGCATTACCGAGTGGGCCCAGAGATACCTCTCCGTCATACGGAGTGACAAATCCCAGTCTCGATTCGTGCCAACCCGACAGACACTTTCGGAGATACCTGTAGTGCACCTTTATAGCCACCCAGTTACGTTGTGACGTTTGGTACACCCAAAGCATTCCTACGGTATCCGGGAGTTGCACAATCTCATGGTCTAAGGAAATGATACTTGACATTAGAAAAGCTCTAGCAAACGAACTACACGATCTTGTGCTATGCTTAGGATTGGGTCTTGTCCATCACATCATTCTCCTAATGATGTGATCCCGTTATCAATGACATCCAATGTCCATGGTCAGGAAACCATAACCATCTATTGATCAACGAGCTAGTCAACTAGAGGCTTACTAGGGACATGTTGTGGTCTATGTATTCACACATGTATTACGGTTTCCATTTAATACAATTATAGCATGAACAACAGACAATTATCATGAACAAGGAAATACAATAATAACCATTTTATTATTGCCTCTAGGGCATATTTCCAACAGTCTCCCACTTGCACTAGAGTCAATAATCTAGTTCACATCACCATGTGATTAACACTCAAAGTTCACATCGCCATGTGACTAATACCCAAGAGTTTACTAGAGTCAATAATCTAGTTCACATCACCATGTGATTAACACTCAATGAGTTCTAGGGTTTGATCATGTTATGCTTACGAGAGAGGTTTTAGTCAACGGGTCTGCAACATTCAGATCCGTGTGTGCTTTACAAATCTCTATGTCATCTTGTAGATGCAGCTACCACGCGCTACTTGGAGCTATTCCAAATAACTGCTCTACTATACGAATCCGGTTCACTACTCAGAGTCATCCGGATTAGTGTCAAAGTTTGCATCGACGTAACCCTTTACGACAAACCCCCTTTCCACCTCCATAATCGAGAAAATTCCTTAGTCCACTAGATACTAAGGATAAGTTCGACCGCTGTCATGTGATCCCTTCCTGGATCACTATTGTACCCCTTGACTAACTCATGGCAAGGCACACTTCAGGTGCGGTACACAGCATAGCATATTGTAGAGCCTACGTCTAAAGCATAGGGGACGACCTTCGTCCTTTCTCTTTCTTCTGCCGTGGTCAGGTCTTGAGTCTTACTCAATACTCACACCTTGTAACACAGCCAAGAACTCCTTCTTTGCTGATCTATTTTGAACTCCTTCAAAATCTTGTCACGGTATGTATTCATTTGAAAGTACTATTAAGCGTTTTTGATCTATCCTTATAGATCTTGATGCTCAATGTTCAAGTAGCTTAATCCAGGTTTTCCATTAAAAAACACTTTTCAAATAACCCTGGATGCTTTCCAGAAATTCTACATCATTTCTAATCAACAATATGTTAACAACATATACTCATCAAAAATTCTATAGTGCTCCCACTCACTTATTTGGAAATACAAGTTTCTCATTAACTTTGTATAAACCCAAAATCTTTGATCATCTCATCAAAGCGTTCATTCCAACTCCGAGATGCTTACTCCAATCCTTAGAAGGATTGCTGGAGCTTTGCATACTTGTTAGCATCTTTCAGGATTGACAAAACCTTCTGGTTGTATCACATACAACCTTTCCTCAAGAAAATCGTCGAGGAAACAATGTTTTGACATCCTATCTGCAAGATTTCATAAATAATGCAGTAACTGCTAATATAATTCTAACAGACTCTTAGCATCGCTATGAGTGAGAAAGTCTCATCGCAGTCAACTCCTTGAACTTGCCGGAAAACATCTTAACGACAAGTCGAGCTTTCTTAATGGTGACACTTACCATCATTGTCTGTCTTCCCTTTAAGATCCATCTGTACCCAACAGTCTTACGACCATCAAGTAGTTCTTTCAAAGTCTATACTTTGTTTTCATACATGGATCCTCTCGGATTTCATGGCCTCGAGCCATTCGTCGGAATCCGGGCCCACCATCGCTTCTCCATAGCTCGTAGGTTCATTGTTGTCTAGCAACATGACTTCCAAGACAGGATTACGTACCACTCTGAAGTAGTACGCATCCTTGTCGTCCTATGAGGTTTGGTAGTGACTTGATCTGAAGTTTCATGATCACTATCATAAGCTTCCACTTCAATTGGTGTAGGTGCCACATGAACAACTTCCTGTGCCCTGCTACACATTAGTTGAAGTGACGGTTCAATGACCTCATCAAGTCTCCACCATCCTCCCACTCAATTCTTTCAAGAGAAACTTTTCCTCGAGAAAGGACCCGTTTCTAGAAACAATCACTTTTGCTTCCAGATCTGAAATAGGAGGTATACCCAAATGTTTTGGGTATTCTATGAAGATGCATTTATCCGCTTTGGGTTCGAGCTTATCAGCCTGAAACTTTTTCACATAAGCGTCGCAGCCCCAAACTTTTAAGAAACGACAGCTTAGGTTTCTCTAAACCATAGTTCATACGGTGTCGTCTCAACGGAATTGCGTGGTGCCCTATTTAAAGTGAATGCGGTTGTCTCTAATGCCTAACCCATAAACGATAGTTGTAATTCGATAAGAGACATCATGGTATGCACCATATCCAATAGGGTGCAGTTATGATGTTCGGACACACCATCACAATATGGTGTTCCAGGCGGTATTAGTCGTGAAACAATTTCCACAATTTCTTAATTGTGTGCCAAACTCGTAACTCAGATATTCATCTCTATGATCATATCACAGACATTTTATCCTCTTGTCACGACGATCTTCAACTTCACTCTGAAATTACTTGAACCTTTCAATAATTCAGACTTGTGTTTCATCAAGTAAATATTCTCAGCATCTACTCAAATCATCTGTGAAGTAAGAACATAACGATATCCACTGCGTGCGTCAGCACTCATTGGACTACACACATCAAATGTATTACTTCCAACAAGTTGCTCTCTTGTTCCATCTTACTGAAAGCGAGGCCTTTCAGTCATCTTGCCCATGTGGTATGATTTGCATGTCTCAAGTGATTCAAAATCAAGTGAGTCCAAATGATCCATCTGTATGGACTTTCTTCATGCATATATACTAATAGACATGGTTCGCATGTCTCAAGTGATTCAAAATCAAGTGAGTCCAAATGATCCATCTGTATGGACTTTCTTCATGCATATATACTAATATACATGGTTCGCATGTCTCAATCCTTTCAAAAACGAGTGAGTCCAAAGATCCATCAACATGGAGCTTCTTCATGCGTTTTATACCAATATGACTCAAGTGGCAGTGCCACAAGTATGTGGTACTATCATTACTATCTTATATCTTTTGGCATGAACATGTGTATCACTACGATCGAGATTCAATAAACCATTCATTTTAGGTGCAAGACCATTGAAGGTATTATTCAAATAGACAGAGTAACCATTATTCTCCTTTAATGAATAACCGTATTGCGATAAACATAATCCAATCATGTCTATGCTCAACGCAAACACCAAATAATTATTATTCAGGTTTAACCCCAATCTCGATGGTAGAGGGAGCATGCGATGCTTGATCACATCAACCTTGGAAACACTTCCAACACATATCGTCATCTCACCTTTAGCTAGTCTCCGTTTATTCCGCAGCTTTTATTTCGAGTTACTAACACTTAGCAACCGAACCGGTATCTAATACCCTGGTGCTACTAGGAGTACTAGTAAAGTACACATTAATATAATGTATATCCAATATACTTTTGTCGACCTTGCCAGCCTTCTCATCTACGAAGTATCTAGGGTAGTTCTGCTTCAGTGACCGTTCCCCTCATTTTTAGAAGCACTTAGTCTCGGGTTTGGGTTCAACCTTGGGTTTCTTCACTAGAGCAGCAACTGATTTGCCGTTTCATGAAGTATCCCTTCTTGCCCTTGCCCTTCTAGAAACTAGTGGTTTTACTAACCATCAACAATTGATGCTCCTTCTTGATTTCTACTTTCGCGGTGTTAAACATCGCGAGTTGCTCAAGGATCATCATGTCTATCCCTGATATGTTATAGTTCATCACGAAGCTCTAATAGCTTGGTGGCAGTGACTATGGAGAACCATCACTATCTCATCTGGAAGATTAACTCCCACTCGATTCAAGTGATTGTAGTACTCAGACAATCTGAGCACATGCTCAACGATTGAGCTTTTCTCCCTTAGTTTGCAGGCTTAAGAAACTTGTCAGAGGTCTCATACCTCTTGACGTGGGCATTAGTCTGAAATCCCAATTTCAGTCTTTGGAACATCTCATATGTTCTGCGACGTTTCAAACCGTCTTTGGTGCCACAATTTTAAACCGTTAGCATCACACACTGAACTATCACATAGTCATCAAAACGTGTATGTCAGATGTTTCGTAACATCTACAGACGACGCTCGAGGTTCAGCACACCGAGCGGTGCATTAAGGACATAAGCCTTCTGTGCAGCAATGAGGACAATCCTCAGTTTACGGACCCAGTCCGCATAATTGCTACTATCAACTTTCAACTAAATTTTCTCTAGGAACATATCTTAGTAGAACTAAAGCGTAAGCTACGACATTATTTGCAAAGACCTTTTGACTATGTTCATGATAATTAAGTTCATCTGATTATTTAATGAACTCCCACTTAGATAGACATCCCTCTAGTCATCTAAGTGATACATGATCCGAATCGACTAGGCCGTGTCCGATCATCACGTGAGACGGACTAGTCATCATCGGTGAACATCTCCATGTTGATCGTATCTACTATACGACTCATGTTCGACCTTTCGATCTCTTGTGTTCCGAGGCCATGTCTGTACATGCTAGGCTCGTCAAGTCAACCTAAGTGTTTTGCTTGTGTTCCGAGGCCATGTCTGTACATGCTAGGCTCGTCAACACCCGTTGTATGCGAACGTTAGAATCTATCACACCCGATCATCACGTGGTGCTTCGAAACAACGAACCTTCGCAACGGTGCACAGTTAGGGGGAACACATCTCTTGAAATTTTAGTGAGGGATCATCTTATTTATGCTACCGCCGTTCTAAGCAAATAAGATGTAAACATGACAAACATCACATGCAAATCATAAAGTGACATGATATGGCCAATATCATCTTGCGTCTTTTGATCTCCATCTTCGAGGCGCGACATGATCACCTTCGTCACCGGCATGACACCATGATCTCCATCATCATGGTCTCCATCATCGTGTCTTCATGAAGTTGTCTCGCCAACTATTACTTCTACTATGGCTAACGGTTAGCAATAAAGTAAAGTAATTACATGGCGTTTTTCATTGACACGCAGGTCATACAATAAATTAAGACAACTCCTATGGCTCCTGCCGGTTGTCATACTCATCGACATGCAAGTCGTGATTCCTATTACAAGAACATGATCAATCTCATACATCACATATATCATTCATCACATCCTTTTGGCCATATCACATCACATAGCATACCCTGCAAAAACAAGTTAGACGTCCTCTAATTGTTGTTGCATGTTTTACGTGGCTGCTATGGGTTTCTAGCAAGAACGTTTCTTACCTACGCAAAAGCCACAACGGTGATATGCCAATTGCTATTTACCCTTCATAAGGACCCTTTTCATCGAACCCGATCCGACTAAAGTGGGAGAGACAGACACCCGCTAGCCACCTTATGCATCAAGTGCATGTCAGTCGGTGGAACCTGTCTCACGTAAGAGTACGTGTAAGGTCGGTCCGGGCCGCTTCATCCCACAATGCCGCCGAATCAAGATAAGACTAGTAACGGTAAGCAAATTGAACAAATCGTCGCCCACAACTACTTTGTGTTCTACTCGTGCATAGAATCTACGCATAAACCTGGCTCATGATGCCACTGTTGGGGAACGTAGCAGAAATTCAAAATTTTCCTACGTGTCACCAAGATCAATCTAGGAGATGCTAGCAATGAGAGGGGAGGAGTGCATCTACATACCCTTGTAGATCGCGAGCGGAAGCGTTCAAGAGAACGGGGTTGATGGAGTCGTACTCGTCGTGATCCAAATCACCGATGATCCTAGCGCCGAACGGACGGCACCTCCGTGCTCAACACACGTACGGAGCGGGGACGTCTCCTCCTTCTTGATCCAGCAAGGCGGGAGGAGAAGTTGATGGAGATCCAGCAGCACGACGGCGTGGTGGTGGAAGTAGCGGGATCCCGGCAGGGCTTCGCCAAGCGCAAGCGGGGAGGAAGAGGTGTCACGGGAGGGAGGGAGGCGCCAGGGCTTGGGGTGCTGCTCCCATGCACCTCCCCACTATATATTTGGGTGGAGGGGGCTGGTTTCTTGCCCTCCAAGTCCATTGGGGCGTTGGCACAGGTGGGGGAAAGAAATCCCATCATTTCCCTTCCCCACCGATTGTTATCCCCCTTTTTTAGGTATCTTGATCTTATCCCTTCGGGATATGATCTTATTCCTTCTAAGGTGGGATCTCGGTGCGCCTTGACCAGGGGTGTGGGGCCTTGCCCCCACTACCCACGTTCATGTGGGTCCCCCCATGCAGGTGGGCCCCACTTCGAAACCTTCTAGAACCTTCCCGGTACAATACCGAAAAATCCCGAACATTTTCCGGTGGCCAAAATAGGACTTCCCATATATAAATCTTTACCTCCGGACCATTCCGGAACTCCTCGTGACGTCCGGGATCTCATCCGAGACTCTGAACAACTTTCGGTTAACCGCATACTAATATCTCTACAACTCTAGCGTCACCGAACCTTAAGTGTGTAGACCCTACGGGTTCGGGAGACATGTAGACATGACCGAGACGACTCTCCGGTCAATAACCAACATCGGGATCTGGATACCCATGTTGGCTCCCACATGTTCCACGATGATCTCATCGGATGAACCACGATGTCGAGGATTCAATCAATCCCGTATACAATTCCCTTTGTCAATCGGTACGTTACTTGCCCGAGATTCGATCGTCGGTATCCCAATACCTTGTTCAATCTCGTTACCGGCAAGTCACTTTACTCGTACCGTAACGCATGATCCCGTGGCTAACTCCTTAGTCACATTGAGCTCATTATGATGATGCATTACCGAGTGGGCCCAGAGATACCTCTCCGTCATACGGAGTGACAAATCCCAGTCTCGATTCGTGCCAACCCGACAGACACTTTCGGAGATACCTGTAGTGCACCTTTATAGCCACCCAGTTACGTTGTGACGTTTGGTACACCCAAAGCATTCCTACGGTATCCGGGAGTTGCACAATCTCATGGTCTAAGGAAATGATACTTGACATTAGAAAAGCTCTAGCAAACGAACTACACGATCTTGTGCTATGCTTAGGATTGGGTCTTGTCCATCACATCATTCTCCTAATGATGTGATCCCGTTATCAATGACATCCAATGTCCATGGTCAGGAAACCATAACCATCTATTGATCAACGAGCTAGTCAACTAGAGGCTTACTAGGGACATGTTGTGGTCTATGTATTCACACATGTATTACGGTTTCCAGTTAATACAATTATAGCATGAACAACAGACAATTATCATGAACAAGGAAATACAATAATAACCATTTTATTATTGCCTCTAGGGCATATTTCCAACACCAAGTACCCATCACAATCCCTATCTCTCGCACTACATTATTTGCCATTTGCCTCTCGTTTTCCTCTCCCCACTTCACCCTTGCCGTTTTATTCGCCCTCTCTTTTCCGTTTGCCTCTTTCTCGCTTGCTTTTTGTTTGCTCGTGTGTTGGATTGCTTGTTCGTCACGATGGCTCAGGATAATACCAAATTGTGTGACTATACCAATACCAACAATAATGATTTCTTTAGCACTCCGATTGCTCCTCTTGCCAATACTGAATCTTGTGAAATCAATACTGCTTTGTTGAATCTTGTTATGAAAGATCAATTCGCCGGCCTTCCTAGTGAAGATGCCGCTACTCATCTGAATAGCTTCGTTGATTTATGTGATATGCAAAAGAAGAAAGATGTCGATAATGATATTGTTAAATTGAAGCTATTTCCTTTTTCGCTTAGAGATCATGCTAAAGCTTGGTTTTCGTCTTTGCCTAAAAATAGTATTGATTCTTGGAACAAGTGCAAAGATGCTTTTATCTCTAAGTATTTTCCTCCCGCTAAGATCATCTCTCTTAGAAACGATATTATGAATTTTAAGCAACTTGATCATGAACATGTTGCACAAGCTTGGGAGAGAATGAAATTGATGATACGTAATTGCCCTACTCATGGTTTGAATTTGTGGATGATTATACAAAAAATTTATGCCAGATTGAATTTTGCTTCTAGAAATCTTTTAGATTCGGCCGCGGGAGGCACTTTTATGGAAATCACTTTAGGAGATGCTACTAAACTCCTAGATAATATTATGGTTAATTATTCTCAATGGCATATGAAAGATCTACTAATAAAAAAGTGCATGCGATAGAAGAAATCAATGTTTTGAGTGGAAAGATGGATGAACTTATGAAATTATTTGCTAATAAGAGTGTTTCTTCTTATCCTAATGATATGCCTTTGTCTACTTTGATTGAGAATAATAATGAATCTATGGATGTGAATTTTGTTGGTAAGAATAATTTTGGCAACAACGCGTATAGAGGGAATTTTAATCCTAGGCCTTATCCTAGTAATCCTTCTAATAATTATGGAAATTCCTACAACAACTCTTATGAAAATTTTAATAAGATTCCCTCTGAATTTGAGAATAGTGTTAAAGAGTTTATGAATTCACAAAAGAATTTCAATGCTTTGCTTGAAGAAAAATTGTTAAAGTTGATGAATTGGCTAGGAACGTTGATAGAATTTCTCTTGATGTTGATTCTTTGAAACTTAGATCTATTCCACCTAAGCATGATATCAATGAGTCTCTCAAAGCCATGAGAATTTCCATTGATGAGTGCAAGGAAAGAACCGCTAGGATGCGTGCTACGAAAGATGCCTTTATTAAAGCGTGTTGTTCCAATTTCCATGAAAATAAAGATGAAGATCTAAAAGTTATTGATGTGTCCCCTATTAAATCTTTGTTTTGCAATATGAATCTTTATTAAACTGAATATGATCCACCCTTACCTAGACGGCGTTTTCCAAAAATTCGGAGTATTTAGATCTTGATGATGAAATTGATAAAAGGGGGATTGAAAAGAATAAAACCCTAGATGATGCTAAACCCACTATATTGGATTTCAAGGAATTTAATTATGAAAGTTGCTATTTAATTGATTGTATTTCCTTGTTGCAATCCGTGCTAAATTCTCCTCATGCTTATAGTCAAAATAAAGCGTTTACTAAACATATCGTTGATGCCTTGATGCAATCTTATGAAGAAACACTTGAGTTGGAAGTTTCTATCCCTAGAAAACTTTATGATGAGTGGGAAGCAACTATTAAAATTAAGATTAAGGATCATGAATTTTATGCTTTATGTGACTTGGGTGCTAGTGTCTCCACTATCCCCAAAACTTTGTGTGATTTGCTAGATTTCCGTGATTTTGATGATTGCTCTCTAAACTTGCATCTTGCGGATTCCACTATTAAGAAACCTATGGGAAGAATTAATGATGTTATTATTGTTGCAAATAGGAATTATGTGCCCATATATTTTATCATTCTTGATATAGATTGCAATCCTTCTTGCCCTATTATTCTTGGTAGACCTTTCCTTAGAACGATTGGTGCAATTATTGATATGAAGGAAGGGAATATTAGATTCCAATTCCCATTAAAGAAGGGCATGGAACACTTCCCTAGAAAGAAAATAAAACTACCATATGAATCTTTCATGAGAGCCACTTATGGATTGCCTACCAAAGATGGCAATACCTAGATCTATCCTTGCTTTTATGCCTAGCTAGGGGCGTTAAACGATAGCGCTTATTGGGAGGCAACCCAATTTTATTTTAGTTTTTTTTGTTTTTGCTTCTGTTTAGGAATAAATAATCCATCTACCTTCTGTTTAGATGTGGTTTTATCTTTTAATTAGTGTTTGTGCCAAGTTAAACCTATAGGATCTTCTTGGATGATAGTTATTTGATCTTGCTGTAATTTCCAGAAACTTTCTGTTCACGAAAACAATTGTTAAAAATCATCAGAACGTGATAAATAGTGATTCCAATTGCTGCTGATCAATAAACAAATTGTCTAGGTCTTCCTAGTTTGGCTGATTTTTTGGAGTTCCAGAAGTTTGTGTTGGTTATAGATTACTACAGACTGTTCTGTTTTTGACAGATTCTGTTTTTCGTGTGTTGTTTGCTTATTTTGATGAATCTATGGCTAGTAAAATAGTTTATAATCCATAGAGAAGTTGGAATACAGTAGGTTTAACACCAATATAAATAAAAAATGAGTTCATTACAGTACCTTGAAGTGGTCTTTTGTTTTCTTTCGCTAACGGAGCTCACGAGATTTCTGTTGAGTTTTGTGTTGTGAAGTTTTCAAGTTTTGGGTGAAATCTTTTGATGGATTATGGAACAAGGAGTGGAAAGAGCCTAAGATTGGGGATGCCCATGGCACCCCCAAGATAATCCAAGGGCACCAAAAATTCAAAGCTTGGGGATGCCCCGGAAGGCATCCCCTCTTTCGTCTACTTCCATCGGTAATTTTACTTGGAGCTATATTTTTATTCACCACATGATATGTGTTTTGCTTGGAGCGTCTTGTATGATTTGAGTCTTTGCTTTTTAGTCTACCACAATCATCCTTGCTGTACACACCTTTTGAGAGATCCATACATGAATTGGAATTTGATAGAATACTCTATGTGCTTCACTTATATCTTTTGAGCTCTATAGTTTTGCTCTTGTGCTTCACTTATATCTTTTAGAGCACGGTGGTGGATTTGTTTCAAAGAAACTATTGATCTCTCATGCTTCACTTAGATTAATTTGAGAGTCTTAAATAGCATGGTAATTTGCTTAAAAATAATAATATGCTTGGTATTCAAGATTTGTAAAACTTTCTTTTGAGTGCGTTGAATACTAACAAAAGTTTGATGCTTGATAATTGTTTTGAGATATGGAGGTGATAATATCAAAGTCATGCTAGTAGAGTAATTGTGAATTTGAGAAGTGCTTGTGTTGAAGTTAGCAAGTCCCGTAGCATGCATGTATGGTAAACGTTATGTAACAAATTTGAAACATGAGGTGTTATTTGATTGTCCTCCTTATGAGTGGCGGTCGGGGACGAGCGATGGTCTTTTCCTACCAATCTATCCCCCTAGGAGCATGCGCGTAATGCTTTGGTTTTTGATGACTTGTAGATTTTTGCAATAAGTATATGAGTTCTTTATGACTAATGTTGAGTCCATGGATTATACGCACTCTCACCCTTCCATCATTGCTAGCCTCTTCGGTACCGTGCATTGCCCTTTCTCACATTGAGAGTTGGTGCAAACTTCGCCGGTGCATCCAAACCCCGTGATATGATACGCTCTTTCACACATAAACCTCCTTATATCTTCCTCAAAACAGCCACCATACCTACCTATTATGGCATTTCCATAGCCATTCCGAGATATATTGCCATGCAACATTCCACCATACCGTTCCTCATGACACATTCATCATTGTCATATTGCCTAGCATGATCATGTAGTTGACATAGTATTTGTGGCAAAGCCACCGTTCATAATTCTTTCATACATGTCGCTCTTGGTTCATTGCATATCCCAGTACACCGCCGGAAGCATTCATATAGAGTCATACTTTGTTCTAGTATCGAGTTGTAATCATTGAGTTGTAAATAAATAGAAGTGTGATGATCATCATTCAATAGAGCATTGTCCCAATAAAAAAAAGATAAAGGCCAAAAAGTAAAAAAGAAGAAGGCCCAAAAAAATAAAAAAAATAAAAAGGGGCGATGCTACTATCCTTTTTTCCACACTTGTGCTTCAAAGTAGCACCATAATCTTCATGATAGAGAGTCTCTTGTTTTGTCATTTTCATATACTAGTGGGAATCTTTCATTATAGAACTTGGCTTGTATATTCCAACGATGGGCTTCCTCAAATGCCCTAGGTCTTCGTGAGCAAGCAAGTTGGATGCACACCCACTTAGTTTCTTTAGTTGAGCTTTCATACATTTATAGCTCTAGTGCATCCGTTGCATGGCAATCCCTACTCCTTGCATTAACATCAATCGATGGGCATCTCCATAGCCTATTTGATTAGCCTCGTTGATGTGAGATCTTCTCCTTTTTTGTCTTCTCCACATAACCCCCATCATCATATTCTATTCCACCCATAGTGCTATATCCATGGCTCACGCTCATGTATTGCGTGAAGGTTTACGAGTTTGAGATTATTAAAGTATGAAACAATTGCTTGGCTTGTCATCAGGGTTGTGCATGATGAGAGCATTCTTGTGTGACGAAAATGGAGCATGACTAAACTATATGATTTTGTAGGGATAAACTTTCTTTGGCCATGTTACTTTGAGAAGACATAATTGCTTTCTTAGTATGCTTGAAGTATTATTATTTTTATGTCAATATGAACTTTTGTCTTGAATCTTTCGGATCTGAATATTCATACCACAATTGAGAAGATTTAAATTGAAATTATGCCAAGTAGCACTCCGCATCAAAAATTCTCTTTTTATCATTTACCTACTCGAGGACGAGCAGGAATTAAGCTTGGGGATGCCTGATACGTCTCCAATGTATCTATAATTTTTGATTGCTCCATGCTATATTATCTACTGTTTTGGACTATATTGGGCTTTATTTTCCACTTTTATATTACTTTTGGGACTAACCTATTAACCGGAGGCCCAGCCCAGAATTGGTGTTTTTTTACCTATTTAAGTGTTTCGAAGAAACAGAATATCAAACGGAGTCCAAACGGAATGAAACCTTCGGGAACGTGATTTTCTCATCAGATAAGATCCAAGAGACTTGGACCCTCTGTCAAGAAAGCCACGAGGCGGTCACGAGGGTGGAGGGCGCGCCCCCTGCCTCGTGGGCCCCTCGGAGCTCCACCGACGTACTCCTTCCTCCTATATATACCTACGTACCACCGAACGATCAGAAACGGAGCCAAAAACCTAATTCCACCACCGCAACCTTCTGTACCCACGAGATCCCATCTTGGGGCCTGTTCCGGAGCTCCGTCGGAGGGGGCATCCATCACGGAGGGCTTCTACATCATCATCATAGCCTCTCCGATGAAGTGTGAGTAGTTTACCTCAGACCTTCGGGTCCATAGTTAGTAGCTAGATGGCTTCTTCTCTCTTTTTGGATCTCAATACAATGTTCTCCCCCTCTCTCGTGGAGATCTATTCGATGTAATCTTCTTTTTGCGGTGTGTTTGTTGAGACCGATGAATTGTGGGTTTATGATCAAGATTATCTACGAACAATATTTGAATCTTCTCTGAATTCTTTTATGTATGATTGGTTACCTTTGCAAGTCTCTTCGAATTATCAGTTTGGTTTGGCCTACTAGATTGGTTTTTCTTGCAATGGGAGAAGTGCTTAGCTTTGGGTTCAATCTTGCAGTGTCCTTACCGAGTGACAGAAGGGGCAGCAAGGCACGTATTGTATTGTTGCCATCGAGGATAACAAGATGGGGTATTTATCATATTGCATGAATTTATTCCTCTACATCATGTCATCTTGCTTAAGGCGTTACTCTGTTTTCTTGAACTTAATACTCTAGATGCATGCTGGTTAGCGGTCGATGAGTGGAGTAATAGTAGTAGATGCAGGCAGGAGTCGGTCTACTTGTCTCGGACGTGATGCCTATATACATGATCATACCTAGATGTTCTCATAACTGTGCTCAATTCTGTCAATTGCTCAACAGTAATTTGTTCACCCACCGTAGAAATACTTATGCTCTTGAGAGAAGCCACTAGTGAAACCTATGGCCCCCGGGTCTATTCTCATCATATCAATCTCCAACCACTTTATTATTGCTTTGATTTTTTAATTTGCCTTTTATTTTACTTTGCATCTTTATACCAAAAATACCAAAAATATTATCTATCATCTCTATCAAATCTCACTCTCGTAAGTGACCGTGAAGGGATTGACAACCCCTAATCGCGTTGGTTGCGTTGAGATATTGTTTTATGTAGGTACGAGGGAATCGCGCGTAGCCTCCTACTGGATTGATACCTTGGTTCTAAAAAACTGAGGGAAATACTTACGCTACTTTGCTGCATCATCCTCTCCTCTTCGGGGAAATCCAACGCAAGCTCAAGAGGTAGCACCACGCAGCAACCACGCCGGCGTGCGCGCTCGCCGCTGCTTCCCTTCCTCGCGGCTGCTGCAGCTCGCTGCGGTGGCCGCCGGAGCCCCGCTGCGGCCCTCGCGGCTCCGACCGGCTAGCTGGGCCTGTGCCCGTAGACGCGCACGCCCACGCGCCCGATCCGCCAGCCCCAGGGGCCTATGACATGGGGGCCCCACGCCCCCCATAACGTTTTATAAAAAACAAAGAATTAACTAAAATAATATTAATAATTAATTAATTAATTAATTAAAGAATTAATCAACTTAATTAATTTTGATTAATTAAACTAAACAACTAATTAAACATTAGCTATCTAATTAACCTAGTTAGTTAATTAGCTAATTAAATAGTCAATGACAGTGGGGCCCACCCCTAATTAATCCGGATTAGGTTAATTAATATGTTTAATTAAAATGTGTCACTGACCAGTGGGACCCACTGGTCAGGTTGACCAGTCAACCCCCGTTGACTGCTGACGTATGCATGACATCATGCTGATGTCATAAATCCAATTTCGGATTAAATTAAATAATTAATTAAATTCCAGAAATTAATAAATTCTTTTGAAAATCATATCTTTTAATCTGTAACTCGGATTAAAATACTTTCTACATGAAAGTTGCTCAGAACGACGAGACGAATCCGGATACGCAACCCGTTCGTCCGCCACACATCCCTAACCTATCGAACTCGCAACTTTCCCCCTCTGGTTCATCTCTCCGAAAACGCGAAACACCGGGAATACTTTCCTGGGTGTTTCCCCCTTCGCCGGTATCACCTATTACCGCAATTGGGCACACCTAGCATCACGCTTTGTCATGTCATGCATCGTCATGCATTTGTTTGCATTGTATTTATTGTTTCTTCCCCCTCTTCTCTCGCTAGACACCGAGACCGACGCCGCTGCTACCCAGTACGACTACGGTGTTGACTACCCCTCCTTCTCGGCTGAGCTTCCAGGCAAGCCCCCCCCTTGATCACCAGATATCGCCTATTCTTCTCTATACTGCTTGCATTAGAGTAGTGTAGCATGTTACTGCTTTCCGTTAATCCTATACTGCTGCATTGCCTGTCCTTGCTACTACTATTGTTACCTTTACCTGCAATCCTACATGCTTAGTATAGGATGCTAGTATTCCATCTGTGGCCCTACATTCTTGTCCGTCTGCCTTGCTATACTATCGGGTCGTGATCACTCGGGAGGTGATCACGGGTATATACTTATGTACTTTACATGATACCTGTGGTGACTAAAAGACGGGTCGGCTCGTAGGAGTACCCGCGAGTGGATCTTTGTGACGGAGCGACAGGGCAGGTTGAGACCACCTAGGAGAGAGGTGGGCCTGGCCCTGGTCGGCGTTCGCGGTTATTTCAAAATAACACGCTTAACGAGTTCTTGGTATTTGATCTGAGTCTGGCTACTGGCCTATACGCACTAACCAACTACGCGGGAACAGTTATGGGCACTCGACGTCGTGGTATCAGCCGAAGCCTTCGTGACGTCAGCGACTGAGCGGCGCGCGCCGGATTGGACTGGAACGCCTGTTAGGCTAGGTCTGCTTCCGGCCGCCCACGCAACGTGCAGGTGTGCTAAGGGCGATGGGCCCAGACCCTTGTGCGCTTAGGTTTAGACCGGTGTGCTGACCTCTCTGCTGGCCTAGGTGGGGCTGCGACGTGTTGATCTTCCAAGGCCGGGCATGACCCAGGAAAGTGTGTCCGGCCAAATGGGATCGAGCGTGTTGGGAAATGTGGTGCACCCCTGCAGGGAAGTTTATCTATTCGAATAGCCGTGATCTTCGGTAACAGGACGACTTGGAGTTGTACCTTGACCTTATGACAACTAGAACCGGATGCTTAATAAAACACACCCTTCCAAGCGCCAGATACAACCCGGTGATGGCTCTCTAACAGGGCGACGAGGAGGGGATCGCCGGGTAGGATTATGCTATGCGATGCTACTTGGAGGACTTCAATCTACTCTCTTCTATATGTTGCAAGATGGAGGTGGCCTGAAGCGTAGTCTTCGACAGGATTAGCTATTCCCCTCTTATTCTGGCATTCTACAGTTCAGTCCACCGATATGGCCCTTTACACATATACCCATGCATATGTAGTGTAGCTCCTTGCTTGCGAGTACTTTGGATGAGTACTCACGGTTGCTTTCTCCTTCTTTTCCCCCTATCCCTTCTACCTGGTTGTCGCAACCAGATGTTGGAGCCCAGGATGCAGACACCACCGTTGACGACGACTCCTACTACACCGGAGGTGCCTACTACTACGTGCGGCCCGCTGACGACGACCAGGAGTAGTTTAGGAAGATCCCAGGCAGGAGGCCTGCGCCTCTTTCAATCTGTATCCCAGTTATTCTAGCCATCTTATGGCAACTTGTTTATTTATGTCTGTACTCAGATATTGTTGCTTCCGCTTACTCGTCTATGATCGAGCACTTGTATTCGAGCCCTCGAGGCCCCTGGCTTGTATTATGATGCTTGTATGACTTATTTATGTTTTAGAGTTGTGTTGTGATATCTTCCCGTGAGTCCCTGATCTTGATTGTACACGTTTGCGTGCATGATTAGTGTACGATTGAATCGGGGGCGTCACAAGTTGGTATCAGAGCCGACTGCCTGTAGGAATCCCCCTTCCACACTCCTTGGTCGAAGTCGAGTCTAGACATTGCAAAAACTTTTACTAACATGGCTGTGTGTCTTACGGGCCCACGTCGCCATCGGGTGGTACTAGGATCTTTTACTCCTCGACCTTTACTCTGGGACTCTGAACTCTCTTCTACTCGGGTTAAATGAATTTACTAACTCTAACAGTAGGATCCCGTGACGACATTCACCCCAAAGTTGGATAAAGCCATAGTTATTCCTTAGAATAGTATTTTGAACAATTTCCACACTGTCATTTGACTCCTTTGAAACATCTTTGCTTTCAGATGGAACCCACGAGGCAGGTCGTGCGCCACACGACGGCCATTGGTGCCTCGGGATCACCTGCCGTGCTAGCTAAGATGATGACCTATCTGGGTTATTGCTGGCACCCTGAGTACACTATCTTCGAGGAGTATCAGGACTTTAACTAGGAGCAGTACCGTGCCATCGTCCACCTCTACTCTCGGGAGTATGACTCCACTATTGTGCTACACATCGCTCATGGTGTTGGAGTGACCATCGATATGGCAGTTCACGATGCTGCTTATGTTGCTCTGACACGTCTTCGTGGAGAGTATCGGGAGTTGGACACCTCCCCTTTCAGGCACATTGCTATCGCATCTGATGTTGGTGCGGAGGGTTACTACACTGCTGCCTACTCCACTGTCACCCGAGAGCCCTTCTACCATCAGAACCTGGTTCTGCATGCTGATGGGCTGGATCGAGCTAACCGAGCTCTTCGCCACGAGTTGTACACCACCCGTCAGCACCTTTACCGTGCTCTGACGCTGTTGCACCCCTTTGTCGGATCTAGAGAGCTACCGCGTTCTGCGATCTACCCAGCCAGGACCGTGATGCCCCAGGGTGTCGGTTGGCCAGATGTGAGAGGCTACTCTCCCCCACTTGGTCCTCTTCTGCCACTTGAGCGTCATGTTCTGCACCAGAGTATCCGCGGACCCCAGGTTGCTGACGTGGAGTTCCCGATGCGACACTACCAGCTTTCAGGCTACACCTACCTCCACAGTACCTCTTGGGACTGATGTAGTCTTGCTTCATAGTATTAGCTCCATTCGCCGCGAGCCTGTGTGCCGCCTATGATGTTTTTAGTCTATGTACTGAACTCTGTGTACCGAACTCTATGCATGATCCCTTTTGTAAGATATGCCGACTACTATGTAGTATCTATCGTGCTGCTTTCATTATGCATGTTTCATCATGAACGATTCTTGTCTTTGCAAATTTTTCAATGCTGAACTACTCCTGTTATATATTAGCAGGATGGTTAGACTAGGTGGTCATGGTCGTGGTGGCAACGCCCCACCACTGCCTAAGTACATGGCTGGTATGATCCAACAGCTCGAGATGAATCGCCAGTTCATGGAGAATATGATGGCTCAGTTCCCTCGCCCCAATATGAACCTGCAGCCAACCCCAGTAACTCTGCAGGATTTCATGTGCCTCAACCCAACTGTGTACCGCAGCTCAACTCAGCCTCTGGATGCTGATGACTGGCTCCGTGACATCACCTATGAGATGGAGTCTGCTGATGTAGCCCCTGCCAGCTATGTCACCTTTGCTTCCTTCTTCCTGAAGGGACCCGCAGCTCAATGGTGGGACAGCCACAGGCGTACTATGCCAGCTGGAACAATCATCACCTGGCCAGACTTCCAAGCTGCTTTCCGTGCCCGCTTCATTCCTCAGGGAGTCATGGACCGGAAGAAGCGAGAGTTCCGCAACCTCACCCAGGGCAACAAAACTGTTGAAGCTTATCAGCGGGAGTTTCTGGACTTGTCTCGCTATGCTGAAGAGGACATTGCAACTGATGCACGCAGACAGGAGAAGTTCCGTGACGGCCTTCGAGCTAACATCAAGCTCGCACTTCTAGTGCATGACTTTACTGATTTCGCCACCTTGGTGAACAAGGCCATCAATGTCGAAACTGGTCTGCAGGAATACCAGAGCTCTCACAGGCGCAACCGTGCCACGGGCTCATCTTCGGGCCCGCCCTCGCAGAAGCGTAAGATATGGATTCCCAACAGCATGTACCAGCCAACTGCACCTGCCCCAAGGCAGACCTATGCTGCACCTCGTCTGCCTCCTCCACCAACTAGGTAGCCAAGGCTTCCAACTCCACCACCCCAAGCTCCTGTTCCCACTCCCAATAATGGTATGTGCTACAAGTGTGGTTAACCAGGTCACCGTGCTAGGGATTGCAATCAGAATCGGAATCAACTGGCCCTTCCCGCGGCTGGTCGTGGAAGCAACCAGCCCCGCAGCAACAATGCCAAGTCTTATGGTCGTGTTCATGCCAACCACGTTGATTTGAACGAAGCTCAAGACCAGCCTGCTACTGTGATGGGTACACTCCTCGTAAATTCAGTACCAGCATCCGTTTTATTTGATACAGGTGCATCGCATTCATTCATGTCAGAAGATTTTGCATGCTTGCACGACATTAAATGTGAGGACATGAACGCTTCGCTATTAGTGCACACCCCTGTGGGCCAATGCCGGACCTCCATGATTTGCAATAACGTCCCCGTTGAAATCGAAGGACTGGAATTCCTTGTCTCTCCCATCGTACTGAAGTCCTGTAGCATTGATCTCATTCTGGGAATGAATTGGTTAAAAGCGCATACTGCTTCTATCGTTTGCGCCACCAAGACCGTCCATCTGCTAGACCCTTCTGATGAAATAATAAGCTACAATGCTCGTCTGGTTCAGAATGCCGAGGTAAGGCTCTATGCATTGAATGCATTGAACGCTGCACCACTCGAGGGCATTGAAAACATTCCCGTCGTTCGCGAATTCCAAGACGTCTTTCTTGAAGAACTTCCAGGGATTCCCCATGCTAGAGCCGTCGAGTTCGTCATCGACTTGAAACTAGGCACCACTCCTATAGCCAAGCGACCCTACAAGATGTCGCCGCATGAACTCCTTGAGCTTAAGGAGGAAATCGACAAATCTCTTCGAAGTGGTTTCATTCGCCCAAGTTGCTCTCCTTGGGGAGCACCTTCTCTCTTTGTCAAGAAGAAGGATGGGACAAACCGACTGGTACAAGACTACCGTCCTATTAACCAAGCTACCATTCAGAACAAATATCCTCTTCCTCGGATCAATGATTTGTATGATCAACTGGCTGGTTCATCAGTGTTCTCTAAACTCGACTTGAGGTTGGGTTACCACCAGATCCGCGTTCGTGAAGAGGATATCCCAAAGACCGCCTTTGTGACTCGATATGGTTCATACGAGTACACTATCATGTCATTCGGCTTAACCAATGCTCCAGCCACCTTCTCTCGCCTGATGAACTATATATTCATGGATTACCTTGACAAGTTTGTCGTGGTTTATCTGGATGATATCCTGGTATTTTCCAAGAACGAAGAAGCGCATGCTGAACATCTTCGTCTTGTGCTAGAAAAGCTACAGGAACACCAACTATATGCCAAGTTCTCCAAATGTGAATTCTGGCTACCTGAAGTAACCTATCTTGGGCATGTCATCTCTAAGGATGGCATTGCCGTTAACCCTGAACGAGTTCAGGCTATTCTCGATTAGACTCCTCCGAAGAATGTCAAGCAAGTCAGAAATTTTCTCGGTCTCGCCAGCTATTGCCGTCGATTCGTCGAGAACTTCTCCAAGATCGCCAGGCCTCTGACTAACCTGTTGCATAAGGGCGTAAAGTTCCAGTGGACAGATAAATGTCAGGAAAGTTTCTAGGCACTCAAAGACAAGTTGACTTCTGCTCCAGTGCTTGCTCCACCTGATACTAAGAAGGACTTCGTCATTTACTGCGACGCTTCCTGTCAAGGATTAGGCTATGTCCTAATGCAAGACCGCAAAGTGATTGCATATGCCTCCCGTCAATTGCGCCCTCACGAAGAGAACTACCCAGTTCACGACCTCGAGTTTGTTGCTGTCATTCATGCACTAAAGCAGTGGCGACATTACCTTCTCGATAATCGTTGCGAGATCTTCACTGACCACCAAAGTCTGAAGTATCTGTTTACTCAGCCAGATCTGAACCTCCGTCAGCAGAGATGGATGGAGATTGTAGCAGACTTTGACTTGGGTATTTCCTATACACCAGGCAAGGCTAATGTAATGGCAGATGCCTTGAGCCGCAAGTCTTACTGCAACCACCTCCAGGTTCACAAAGTTTAGCCCTCGCTTGTTGAAGAATTCAGAAAGCTGAACCTCCATATTGTTCCTCCGGGTGCACTCACTCCCCCCCTAAGGAGTTTCGCAAGATGAACCTCCGTGTTGTTTCCCAGGGTTCCCTCAATACCCTGGTTGTCGAACCAGATCTCTTGGACTCCATCAAGACAATACAGGGATATGACTCTGAAGCCCACAAGATTAAGCGCTACCTCGCAGAAGAAAAGCCCTCATTCTTCACTATTGCTGATGATGGCGCTTTGTACTTCAAAGGCCGCCTAGTGGTGCCGTGTAAGGAGAAAAACCTGGATATGACTCAGAAAGTTATGAAAGAAGCTCATGATACGCCTCTATGTATCCATCCTGGTAGTACAAAGATGTACCAAGACATCCGTCAGAGATTCTGGTGGTCTAATATGAAGCAAGACATTGCTCGTTATGTTGCTGAGTGTGACGTTTGCCGTCGTATCAAAGCAGAACATCAAAGGCCTACTGGAACTCTGCAACCAATCTCTATTCCTGAATGAAAATGGGACCATGTCGAGATGGACTTCGTCACTGGATTTCCCAAATCGCAGAAAGGTAATGATGCTATTCTTGTCGTCATTGACCGACTTTCTAAAGTTGCACATTTTCTGGCGGTCAAAGAAACGATCACTGCTAGTCAGCTTGCAACTCTCTACATGTCCAGAATTGTTTCACTTCACGGTATTCAACTTGTTATCAGTTCGGACCATGACAGCTTATTCACTTCAAGATTCTGGGCAAGTTTCCAAGAAGCTATGGGAACTCATCTATCATTCAGTACTGCGTTTCATCCTCAGTCGCAAGGGCAAGTTGAACGTGTCAACCAAGTTCTCGAAGACATGCTTCGAGCTTGTGTTATTTCCTTCGGCAAGAAATGGGAGGAATCTCTCCCATATGCTGAGTTCTCTTATAATAATAGCTATCAAGCTAGTCTGAAGATGGCCCCCTTCGAAGTGTTATATGGACGAAAGTGCCGAACCCCTCTGAACTGGTCAGAAACTGGGGAATGTCCACTCTTTGGTCCGGATATTATTCAACATGCCGAAGAACAAGTCCGCATTATTCGCGAGAATCTCAAGACTGCTCAGTTGCGTCAGAAGAGTCAGTACGACCGTAAACATAAAGACATGGTCTATCAACCTGGCGAAAAGGCTTATCTTCGAGTTACACCAATGAAGGGTGCTCACCGCTTCGGGATCAAGGGCAAGCTAGCTCCTCGCTATATTGGCCCATTCACTATTCTGGAAAGGCGTGGAAAAGTGGCATATCAACTTACAGGCTTGCAATTTTCCAATCCAACTCTCTTGAGAATGTCATTGGCATATTTTTCCTGTGACAGAAGTATACCATCTTTCACCTGCTTAACTTCTATACAAAGAAAGTAATGAAGATCTCCCAAATCCTTAAGAGCAAACTCCATCTTTAAATCCTTAAGCAAACAAGTGGTAGCATCTAGACTTGAACTAGCAACAATTATATCATCAACATATACAAGAACGAATATAGTGACATTGCCCTTGTTGTAGAGAAATAATGAGGTATCAGCTTTTGATGGTGTAAACCCAAGTTCTTGTAATTGAGTGCTCAACCTTGAGTACCAGGCTTTTGGGGCCTATTTCAGACCATATAAAGCTTTATCTAACTTGCAAATATAATGAGGTGTGCTAATATTCTCATAACCTGGTGGTTGCCGCATAAAAACCTCTTCTTCCAGAACACCAAGAAGAAACGCGTTCTGAACATCTAGTTGCCTTAGGCTCCACCCTCTCGAAACAGCAATAGACAGTACAAGTCGAATGGTAGCTGCCTTAACAACCGGACTGAAGGTATCTTCATAATCAATACCAAACCTCTGTTTAAAACCTTTTGCAACTAATCTAGCTTTGTATCTGTCTATGCTTCCATCAGACTTTCTTTTAATCTTATACACCCATTTGCAATCTATGACATTTTTTCCTTTTTCCAGTGGTACTAAACACCATGTTTTATTTTTTATGAGTGCCTCATATTCATTATCCATGGCTTCTTTCCAATCTTTACTAGCAAGTGCATCATGCAAATGTGTTGGTTCTCCCATACTAGTAAGAAAAGCACGTTTAATTTTATCATACCTTATAGTGCCATCTGTATACTCCTTTGCTTTGAGAATACCGGACTGGGATCGAGTATGGCGACGTGGAAGGTCTTGCGCAGGAGCTGGTACACAAACCTGTGTAGTCGTGGGCGCAGAAGATCCTGGTGTACCTGGTTCTGTAGCAGAATTTGTGGCCACAGAAAATCCCGCCGCACCTTGCACAGAAACTGCCTGCTGATCCAACGCACCTGAGATCTGCCTCGAACCCGCTGTTCCATCGAGAGAACGCGACAAGACGCCCGCGCCAGGTCCCACGCTCGTGGCTTGCGACGAGACGCCAAGCCAGGCCCCACGCTCGCGGCTCGGTCGGCCGTTGGCCCGTCTCGCGCGGCTGGGGCGCCCGATGATTGGCGAGGGCTCACGCTGATTAGGCTGGCGGGCTCGTACGGCTGGGGCTGTCGGCCACCGCTGCACCCGGTGCATGCAGCGCGCTGGGATCCGCCTCGGATCGCGCGGTTGCCTCGCCTACCACAGAAATATCTTCGTTGGATCCAGTGCCGAGACTGTCGCTCGGATCAGCCTGGGATCCCATGCAGATTTTGTCCATATTCCCTTGCATAAAATGACGTCCAGAAACTGCACACTTATCATCAAAATTAAAAATTTCTTTGGAACTAGTCAAATGATCAGCACTATTTAACTCGCCCCCATGATCTGAACTAGGGATATAATCAGAAAGAAGTGCAATTTCTGCACGAAGTAAAGCTCCAGCATTAGGATGAAGTTTTGCAAAAGGGAATATTGTTTCATCAAAAACAACGTCTTGAGAAATATCTATGCGACCAGTAGAAATCTCAAGACACGTGTACCCTTTATGAAGATTACTATAGCCAAGGAAAACACACTGAGTGGAACGAAACTCAAGCTTATGATGATTATATGGATGAAGATTGGGATAACAAGCACATCCAAAGATTCTTAGAGAATTGTAATCGGGTTTATGATGAAACAATTTTTCCAAGGGACTAATGTTGCCAATAACTTTAGTAGGGAGACGATTGATAAGATAGGTTGCAGCAATAAAGGCTTCATCCCAATATTTTAGAGGCATGGATGCATGAGTTAGAAGAGATAGGCCTACTTCAACAATATGACGATGTTTACGCTCAGCCAAACCATTCTGTTGGTGGGCATGAGGACAAGAGACATGATGAGCAATACAAATATTGCGAAAGAAAGAGTTGAGTTTCTCATACTCCCCTCACCAGTCACTCTGGACTGCAAGAATCTTTCTGTCAAATTGACGTTCAATGAATTTTTGGAATTCTTGGAAAATAGAAAGAACTTTTGATTTAAACTTAAGCAAATATATCGAAGTAAATTTGCTAAAGTCGTCAATAAAACTGACATAATATTTTTTTCCTGCCAAAAGAATCTCTTGCATGACCCCATACATCACTAAAAATAAGTTCCAACGGAGCATGAGACACACTATTTGACTTAGGATAAGTGAGTTGGTGACTCTTTGCACATTGACAAGCATCACACACAGACTCAATGTTTGAACTAGATGACAATGGAAGATTGTCTGTATTTATAACTTGCTTAACTATGACCGAAGAAGGATGTCCTAATCTTTGATGCCATCTCGCCAAGGAGGGCTTGACAACAGAGTAAACTTGATGACGACGCTTTCGACTAAATGCTCCGGATGTGATGGGGTACAAGCCTCCAATGCATCTACCGTGATGAAGGAGCTCCCTCGTTGCCCGATCCTTTATGAAAAATACGTGGGATGTGTTTCAAAGAAGACATTATTATCAGCAGTTAAACGAGACATAGATGCAAGGTTCTTGTCGGCTTGTGGAACATGAAGAACATCCTTTAGAACGAGATCACGTTTAAGATTAGGGGAATTAATAGATGCTTGACCAATATGACTAATATCCATACCTCCACTGCTTGCGGTGTGAATCTGATCATTGCCGTAGTACTTATCCCTCATGGCAAGTTTCTCAAGTTCGTTGGTGACGTGATCAGTGGCTCCTGAGTCGGCGTACCAGATGGTACCATCTCCTCCTTGCTCCCGAATCGCAGCTGCAACAAGACGAGCATCGGGAACGTAGTCCTCATCATAACGGTGCCAACAATCCATGACCTCATGGCCTGCCTTTTGCAGAGTTGACAGCGAACACGTCCTTGGGAGGAGGATCTAGAGGGGGCGTGGTTGTTGTTGTAGCTGCCCCCTCCAGAACGAGAGGAGGAAGGAGTGTTGTTGTATCTGCCTCCGCTTGGACGCGCCCCTTGGCCATTGCCACGGCCACGCCCGCCGCCGCTGTTCCCGCGGCCGCGCCCATGAGCAGACCTGCGACCTCGCGAGGCAGCGTTGGCGGAAGACTGCCGTATGTTGGTTCTGTGAAGAAGATTGAGACGCGCATCAAAGCTTAACAGTTGTTTGTACAACTCTTAGACGGTGACAGGCTCCACCCGCGCAGCAAGGGCCGACACGACCGGGTTGTAGTCGAGGTCAAGGCCGGCCAGAACCTGTGAAACAATTTCCCCGCTTTGCATCGCCATTCCAGTACAAGCGATCTCATTTGTCAGCGATTTGATCTTGGCTAGGTACTCTGACATCGTCAAGTTTCCTTTTTTCAGATTGGTGAGCTCAATCCTTGTGTTTATGGCTTGAGCTTGATTTTGGGCAGCAAACATGGCATGGATCGCTGCCCATACCTCTGCCGGCCTCTAAAGGGTGACCACCTGCGCAAGGATCTCGCGAGACAAGGAACCCATCAGAAAATCTTGGACTTGCTGTTGTTGTGCATACCAGAGGACGCGGGCGTAGTTCGCAATCTGCTCCTCTTTCCCATCATTGGTGATGGTGAGTGTCTCCGGTGGCGCTTGGCTCTCCGGATCAAGGTGGTGGCCCATTTGCGCGCCCTTGATTTGGGGCAGCACAATAGCCTTCCACATGAGGTAGTTTTGCCTCGTGAGCTTCTCCTGGGGTGGGGGTCCGATGGACATGGGATATGACGAGCTGGAGGAGGAAGGGGCGAAGGTGGAGGTTGATGAAACGGATGCGGTGATGGCACTCATGGTGCTGGATTGGGTGGAGGCGGAGGTCATGGCGAAAGTGGCGATGGGGTTCGGAAGTTTACGATGGGGTTGAATTAGATGCGATCCTCTTTCGATCTCTGGGAAGAAGATGCTCTGATTACCATGTAAAATAATTTGGGAAGCGTAGAACCCTTTTCTCGGGCCGCAATTTTATTTATACAAGTGATGCCGTGGCTTACAAGAAGACCGATCAAGAGTTTGATCGAGAGTTTACAGAGAAGGTCGGTAACGAGAGGAAGAAACAGAAGAAGAGATAGAACAGGTTTCCAGGAGTTTAAACCTCTAGTCCTATCCTATTACAATGTATTTCAACAGTATGTGCTTCCTTCGGCTTAGTTCGATGGGCTTGTTTCTGTATCATATGTGGCATGTTTCTGTTGTATACGCAATATGCTTCCAACTATCCCACATGTTTTCTTCATTCAGTAGATGACTTCGGCAATGCTTTGGCACTATTTTGTTCCTGCTTCAACATATCAAACTATGCTTCTATGGCTCATTGGGACAAAAAATGCATCAGTTGGAACCAATCTATTTTTTTTGCTAAAGCAATTGGAAGCAATCTACGTTCTTGCTTCAGTAATTATGCCCATTTGTATTGAAAGCAATCTCATTGGCCATGGAAGCAAAATATATTTCTTTGAAAGCAAATTATATTCTCTGTTGACACTTTGGAAGCAATGTATTTCTTTTATTTTGGCATGAAGGGTGGACATGGTAGTCAGAGTGGACGTGGTAGCCGGAGTGGCTAGCTACAGTGGGGGCTCTGGGGCTGTCGAGCCTAGTAGATTTTCTTTTCTTTGCAAACAATACATTTTTCTTTTTGATGGGTAATACCTTGGAAGCAAGTGTCTAGTTAATGAAAACAACATCATGAAGATTCTGAAACATATGGAATAGTTTCTGTTTTGATGGAAGCATGTGTGGAACAGTTCTCTATTTGCCTAGTTGTGGAAGAAAGATTGTGATGCTTCTTGAAATAATTTTATTTCTTGATGAAGCCGGTTTCGAAGCGATCCTCTAGTCATCTAGTCGGCTGATGCATCGCAATGCTTATGAAACAAAATATCACGTTGGTTACACAGGGCATAAATTTCAAATACATCGAAGCAGATTTCACCAATGATAGAAGCAAATTCTTCAATGAACGGAAACGTAATTAGTGGCCAACATAAGCTCGTGATTTGCAGAAGATGTTTAAGGTAGTTTACCCAGGCTAGTTTTAAGGGGCCAGCAGCCACATCAGATCAATCAGATCAGATGTTATCATAGGGCTCAGGACTAGTCTCATGGGAAGCAAGGCATCAGTAGTCTGATGCCTAGTGTTTCCCAGTTAGTCCTTGTACAATGGTGGGTGTTTATGCCAGCTGCTTACAGAAAAAAAGACTAGCGTTGCCTCGCAAATAAACGTGGTCTCGCAATGTAGAGGCGCTAGTCAGAGGTGCTTCGGTTGTGTTAACGTTGGTGTAGCTCTCTCCAACGTTGGGATGCTACACAACTAAAATAACGCTCGCAGCCCAGATCCTCCACTAAAATAATGCTCACTCGCTCAGCTCCCTCCTCACGCTATCCTCTCATCGCCTTCTATATCCCGACCACACACAATACTCCCAAAATCACGCCGACGGCAACTCCGTAACAGCACCGATTTTGAAGCACACCTCCGCCCCCTTCCTCTGCCGCTCCCATGGCGCGGCTTCCTCCTCAAGCTGCCCGGCGCTGCTTCGCCGGTGGCGCAGCCGCAGGAGTCCAACGGGCGGGGGTCCAGGCGGTGCTCGACGATGCAGCCGGCGTTGGGGAGGAGTCGCGTCAGGTAACGCCAGAGGTGAAGGACCTAGTCCAGGTGATTCTCGACGAGCCGTGTGCATAGGGGAGCAGGATATGTCTTCTACCTGAGGTGAGTATGTGTGGTTCGTTGATTCGTTCTTCCGGCAGGGATGTGACTGCTGGCTGCTGCCAGGTGTGGAGGGAAGACGAGAAGGGTGTGGAGGGCGAGGTCGCTGCCGGAGCTCTGCCGGACTGAGGTTGATTTGGTGTTGCATTTTCAGCTAGTAGCTCGATTTGTGCATCTGCGTCTGCCACATGGAGAGGCTTCCCTTGCTGCTGTTGTTTCCCAACGTGTTCTGATTCTTGATCTTTGTTCGGCCTAAACATCAATATTTATTCTATCCTATTTGCTATCCTTTCAGGTCTGGGGATGGGGTTGTTGGATGAAGGGAGGAGGAGCTGGCAAAGGGCTGCAGGGTGAGTACTTGATCCTCTGCTATATATTTCAGTGTGGTGAAAAAACTAGATTTCTGGACCATATAGTTGATTATTTGATCATTCGTAGATTATATAGTTTTCCCTGCCTGCTTGTACTTAGTTGCCATGTCATATGTTGCATACTTTAGATCATCTGTTCATGTTCATCTCATCAGAAGCTACTGGAGCTTTTACTACAGGCTAGGATTTGTGAAGTGACATGTCTCATTGATTTGATCTGATACATACAGCTGGTCTAATTTATTCGGACATGTAGACAAAAGAACAAGGTGATTTTGCTTATCTCATCTATCACTTGGCAAAAATAAAACATCGATGTTCACTGAAACGAGCTGTCACCAGAAGTACACGTATCCAAAAGAAATAGAAAAAAATGGTATCATTAACTGAACTACTGATTCAACCTTATTTCAACCTACAATCGCCTAAAATGATATCAAATTATGCATCATTGTCTTATCACTAGGAAGTTGATCCAGTTCCAGTGGGGCTCATTCCTTAGCATATTGCATGAGTTCAGATCTTTGAAGGACTTGTTTGTTTCTGACTTGTACAGATCAAGTGCTCTAGACACTAATTCATCACTGGATCTGCCATTAATGTACAAATCTCTCACCCTACGCCACATGCTAACAAATAGGACAATTCTATGATTCAGCTTATACCAGTGTCGCTTGCATTGGATTGTCTGCCTCCGTCGTTCATGAAGACTATTTTCGTTGAAATCGTCGGTGATTTGGTTCCACAAATCCTCTAAATTTTCATAGATAGCCTGAATTGAGTTGTTTAAGCATGCAAAGATCTGCATGTTGGACATACTACAGTAATTAAGAACAATTTTAGAAACCAATCATTGTAGATAGTGAAAACAACCTCTTACCAGTTGTACATCTTCTTCTTCAGTCCATTGCAAGTGTATGCTTCCGTTCACAATTGCACCTTCAAGATTCATTTTCTTGGATGAAAGTGGGTTATGCGTGTACTGGTTAAATGCCATGATATTCATAGAGTGTTGACAACTAGTATCTCAACCACCACGGTTGTTATGTTGCATGTGCATGGACTTATTCCATAGGTGATCTAGTTAGGCAATTGAATTGGTCCCTGGACATATAGCAAGACATTTCATGGATGTTATCTTGCATGTGCATGGACTTATCCCCTGGGTGGAAGCATGCAAGTGGTGATATAGACCATTTCAGCCATGATCGAGATAATAGCATTCTACATGATAGATTGAAACAACGAAAAATATCTTTAGTTTGTTTCTTCAAATAACTTATTTTAGAGACAAATCAAAGCTTTAAAAGGAAACACATTACACAAATATGACATAACTAAACTATAAATTTAAAACTCTTGCATCATATAGCTAATTGTTGTGCCGGTCCTGCTGAGATTTATCCCAAATATGTTGAATTAGATCACGCTTGAGACGTCGGTGAGTGGCTCTATCACAAAAAGAATTATTCCTCTCCAGTAAATTGGCGAAACCATCAATAGGACCATTCTCGTGATGTACCGGTGCTACGGGATGTCGTCCATAGTCATAATTATAGTCATGGGCACCACTATAGTTACCTCTTTCATCCTCTACTATCATGTTATACAGTATAATGCACGCATACATGATGTTGGCAAGGGTAGAGCGATGCCAATAATTGGCTGCATAACGTAGAATTGCAAATCGAGCTTGTAAAATCCCAAAAGCTCTTTCCACATCCTTTCTAGCTCCTTCTTGCTTCTTACTATATAATATGTTCTTCTCACTTTGGCCTAGAGGAATATTTTTCACAAATGTCGCCCATGTTGGGGAACGTAGCAGAATCTTAAAATTTTCTACGCATCACCAAGATCAATCTATGGAGTCATCTAGCAACGAGAGAGAGGAGTGCATCTACATACCCTTGTAGATCGCGAGCGGAAGCGTTCAAGAGAACGGGGTTGATGGAGTCGTACTCGTCGTGATCCAAATCACCGATGACCGAGCGCCGAACGGACGGCACCTCCGCGTTCAACACACGTACGGTTGGGGAAGACGTCTCCTCCTTCTTGATCCAGCAAGGGGGAAGGAAAGGTTGATGGAGATCCAGCAGCACGACGGCGTGGTGGTGGAAGCAGCGGGGATCTCGGCAGGGCTTCGCCAAGCTCAGCGAGAGGGAGAGGTGTTACGAGGGGAGAGGGAGGCGCCAGGGGCTAGGGTCCGGCTCCCATGCGCCTCCCCACTATATATAGGGGTGGAGGGGGCTGGTTTCTTGCCCTTCAAGTCCATTGGGGCGTTGGCAAAGGTGGGGGAAAGAAATCCCATCATTTCCCTTCCCCACCGATTGTTATCCCCCCTTTTTAGGGATCTTGATCTTATCCCTTCGGGATATGATCTTATTCCTACTAAGGGGGGATCTTGGTGCGCCTTGACCAGGGGCGTGGGGCCTTTCCCCCACTACCCACGTTCATGTGGGTCCCCCCATGCAGGTGGGCCCCACTTCGGAACCTTCTAGAACCTTCCCGGTACAATACCGAAAAATCCCGAACATTTTCCGGTGGCCAAAATAGGACTTCCCATATATAAATCTTTATCTCCGGACCATTCCGGAACTCCTCGTGACGTCCGGGATCTCATCCGGGACTCCGAACAACTTTCGGGTTACCGCATACTAATATCTCTACAACCCTATCGTCACCGAACCTTAAGTGTGTAGACCCTACGGGTTCGGGAGACACGCAGACATGGCCGAGACGACTCTCCGGTCAATAACCAACAGCGGGATCTGGATACCCATGTTGGCTCCCACGTGTTCCACGATGATCTCATCGGATGAACCACGATGTCGAGGATTCAATCAATCCCGTATTCAATTTCCTTTGTCTAGCGGTATTGTACTTGCCCGAGATTCGATCGTCGGTATCCCGATACCTTGTTCAATCTCGTTACCGGCAAGTCTCTTTACTCGTTCCGTAACACATCATCCCGTGATCAACTCCTTGGTCACATTGTGCATATTATGATGATGTCCTACCGAGTGGGCCCAGAGATACCTCTCCGTCACACGGAGTGACAAATCCCAGTCTCGATTCGTGCCAACCCAATAGACACTTTCGGAGATACCCGTAGTGCACCTTTATAGCCAGCCAGTTACGTTGTGACGTTTGGCACACCCAAAGCATTCCTACGGTATCCGGGAGTTGCACAATCTCATGGTCTAAGGAAATGATACTTGACATTAGAAAAGCTTTAGCAAACGAACTACACGATCTTGTGCTAGGCTTAGGATTGGGTCTTGTCCATCACATCATTCTCCTAATGATGTGATCCCGTTATCAACGACATCCAATGTCCATGGTCAGGAAACCGTAACCATCTATTGATCAACGAGCTAGTCAACTAGAGGCTTACTAGGGACATGGTGTTGTCTATGTGTCCACACATGTATCTGAGTTTCCTATCAATACAATTCTAGCATGGATAATAAACGATTATCATGAACAAGGAAATATGATAATAACTAATTTATTATTGCCTCTAGGGCATATTTCCAACAGCCCATTCTAGATATATTCCGTCTACTAGGTAGTACCCCATGTTGTACTATCGTTGGTTAACTGTGAACTGAACTGGTGGTGCTCATCCCTCCAAAACCTCAGTGAACAGTGGTGACTGGTTTAAGACGTTTAGGTCATTGTTTGATCCAGCAACCCCAAAAAATGAATGCCATATCCAGGTGTCTTGTGATGCAACGGCCTCAAGCATAACCGTAGAGACTCCATAGTCTCCTCGAGTGAATTGACCCTTCCATGCAACTGGGCAATTCTTCCATTCCCAGTGCATGCAGTCGAGGCTTCCCAACATTCCTGGAAAGCCATGCACCTCCCCCATTTGGAGCAATCGTTGAATGTCCGCTGGTGTAGGTCTCTGAAGATATTCTGCACCAAATACTTCCTTTATTCCTTGCATGCAGTGGACAAGGATATATGTAGAGGAGAAAACGGGCACACCTGATGATGATGATGTAGCACGTGAGATTCAAGAAGAAACAAGGCCACCAGGGAGAAATATTGCGAAGGACAAAAGGAATGGAAAAGGTAAAATTCCATCTGAATTTTCTTCAGGTCTTCCTCATGATGACATGCAATTGTATTATGATACAACTGTCTACGAGCCTCCACAAAAGAGAAGATACACGATGTCCAGCTTCAGGTCTGCAAGGATAAACGTGTTGCAGCCGAAGCACGGGAGAGGACCGCAATAATAAGAAAAGAACAAGCCAGTATGGAGAAGTACATGGAACTGTTGATGGCCAACAAGCTGTAATGTCTGACTTTCAAAGGGCGGAACATCAGAGGGGGCTAGAATTTTTCCACGATAAAGTGATGGGTTCGGGATACAGCAGCTGAGCCGTAGTCATCATTTCTTTTGTACTTTGTTTAGATCAACAGAAATAATGTAATTAGATTTTTGTTTCATTCTTCATTTTTGTAATAAAAACATTGAAGAATAAAGTCTCTGTTACTTTACCATTACTTCTTGAGGAATTTTTGGCAATTTTTACTGTCTTGTGCACACAAACTTGTTGTGGATCTCCCTGTACATGCGTGCACTCCTACTCCCACTCACGTGCAGGTTCAGGAAGTAGTTGAGATTTACTTTTTGAAGTAATAAAGAGGTTGAGATGTTGGAGGAGACGGCTAACAACCTAAAAATACAAGAGAAACAACCAAACAAACTTACTAGACGTGAGAAACAGACTAACAACATCTTATCAGATCCATTCATACGAACCCTCCTAAATCTCAAACAGAGATGTATTCCTCCAGCGATAGTGCATCTGATGACAACGTCTTCGAAGATCCCATTGTGCAGCAGATGGATGAGGATTTCGATGAGCGTTTTGCTCGCACAATTGATGCTCAAATCAAAGCTCAAGTTTTGGGCCCCAGTCAGTGGCGGCGCCGGCGGCGCCGGTGCAACAGTAAAAGGAGGTACCTTGACCGAGGATGTGTGGCAGGCAATGCTCGTCTCATTAAAGACTACTTCTCAGAAGTACCAACATACACTGAAGCCATGTTCCGTCACCAATACTACTTTCTCTCTAGTTCTCATCTCAACTGAACTTGTTGTGTTGGTTACTTATCCTGATTGGATCAACACAGGAACCGAATGAGAAAGCATGTATTTAGGCGCATCGTTGAAGCTCTTGAAAATTGGTCTCCTTTTTTCACGCAGAGAAGCGATGTTGTAGGCCACATAGGGTTCTCCCCTCTGCAAAAGTGCTCGGCGGCTATTCGGATGTTGGCGACTGGATGCGCCGCTGATGGAGTTGATGATTTATTCCGCATTGGTGCATCAACAACATTAGATTTCCTAAAGAACTTTGTGCAAGGAATAAAGGAAGTATTTGGTGCAGAATATCTTCGGAGACCTACACCAGCGGACATTCAACGATTGTTGTAAATGGGGGAGGCGCATGGCTTTCCAGGAATGCTGGGAAGCCTCGACTGCATGCGCTGGGAATGGAAGAATTGCCCAGATCCATGGAAGGGTCAATTCACTCGAGGAGACTATGGAGTCTCTATGGTTATGCTTCAGGCTGTTGCATCGCAATACACTTGGATATGGCTTTCGTTTTTTGGGGTTGCTGGATCAAACAATGACCTAAGCGTCTTGAATCAGTCACCGCTGTTCACTGAGGTTTTGGAGGGACGAGCACCACCAGTTCAGTTCACAATTAACCAACGACAGTACAACATGGGGTACTACCTGGTAGACGGAATATATCCAGAATGGGCGGCATTTGTGAAAAATATTCCTCTAGCCCAAAGTGAGAAGGACATATTATATAGTAAGAAGCAAGAAGGAGCTAGAAAGGATGTGGAAAGAGCTTTTGCGATTTTACAAGCTCAATTTGCAATTCTACGTTATGCAGCCAATTATTGACATCGCTCTACCCTTGCCAACATCATGTATGCGTGCATTATACTGCATAACATGAAGTAGAGGATGAAAGAGGTAACTATAGTGGTGCCCATGACTATAATTATGACCAAGGACGACATCCCGTAGCACCGGTACAACACGAGCATGGTCCTATTGATGGTTTCGCCAATTTACTGGAGAGGAATAATTTTGTTCGTGATAGAGCCACTCACCGACGTCTCAAGCGTGATCTAATTCAACATATTTGGGATAAATCTCAGCAGGACCGGCACAACAATTAGCTATATGATGCAAGAGTGTTTAATTTATAGTTTAGTTATGTCATATTTGTGTAATGTGTTTCCTTTTAAAGCTTTGATTTGTCTCTTAAATAAGTTATTTGAAGAAACAAACTAAAGATATTTTTCGTTTTTTCAATCTATCGTGTAGAATGCTATTATCTCGGTCATGGCTGAAATGGTCTATAGTACCACTTGCATGCTTCCACCCAGGGGATAAGTCCATGCACATTCAAGATAACAACCATGCAATGTCTTGCTATACGGCCAGGGACCAATTCAATTGCCTAACTAGATCACCTAGGGAATAAGTCCATGCACATGCAATAACAACCGTGGTGGTTGAGATACTAGTTGTCGACACTCTATAAATAGCATGGCATTTAACCAGTACACGCATAACCTACTTTCATCCAAGAAAATGGATCTTGAAGGTGCAATTGCGAACGAAAGCATACACTTGCAATGGACTGAAGAAGAAGACGTACGACTGGTAAAAGGTTGTTTTCACTCTCTACAACGGTTGGTTTCTATAATTGTTCTTAATTACTGTAGTATGTCCAACATGCAGATCTTTGCATGCTTAAACAACTCAATTCAGGCTATCTATGAAAATTTAGAGGATTTGTGGAACCAAATCACCGACGATTTCAACGAAAATAGTCTTCATGAACGACGGAGGCAGACAATCCAATGCAAGCGACACCGATATAAGCTAAATCATAGAATTGTCTTATTTCATAGCATGTGGCGTAGGGTGAGAGATGTGTACATTAATGGCAGATCCAGTGATGAATTAGTGTCTAGAGCACTTGATCTGTACAAGTCAGAAACAAACAAGTCCTTCAAAGATCTGAACTCATGGAATGTGCTAAGGAATGAGCCCCACTGGAACTGGATCAACTTCCCAGTGATAAGACAACGATGCACAATTTGATATCATTCTAGGCGATTGTAGGTTGAAATAAGGTTGAATTAGTACTTCAGTTAATGGTGCCATTTTTTCTATTTCTTTTGGATAGGTGTACTTCTCGTGACAGCTCGTTTCAGTGAACATCGATGTTTTATTTTTGCCAAGTGATATATGAGATAAGAAAAATCACCTTGTTCTTTTATCTACATGTCCGAATAATTTAGACCAGCTATATGAATCATATCAAATCAATGAGACATGTCACTTCACAAATCCTAGTGTGTAGTAAAAGCTCTAGTAGCTTCTGATGAGATGAACATGAACAGATGACCTAAAGTATGCAACATATGACATGGCAACTAAGTACAAGCAGGCAGGGAAAAGTATATAATCTACGAATGATCAAATAATCAACTATATGGTCCAGAAATCCAGTTTTCCCACCACACTGAAATACATAGCAGAGGATCAAGTACTCACCCTGCAGCACTTTGCCAGCTCCTCCTCCCTTCATCCAGCAACCCCATGCCCAGACCTGAAAGGATAGCAAATAGGATAGAATGAATATTGATGTTTAGGCCGAACAAAGATCAAGAACCAGAACACATTGGGAAACAACAGCAGCAAGGGAAGCCTCTCCATGTGCCAGACGCAGATGTACAAATCAAGCTGCTAGCTAAAAACGCAACACCAAACCGGCCTCGCTCCAGCAGAGCTCCGGCAGCGACCTCGCCCTCCACACCCTTCTCGTCTTCCATCCCACACCTGGCAGCAGCCAGCAGTCACATCCCTGCCGGAAGAGCGAATCAACGTACCGCACATACTCACCTCATGTAGAAGATAGATCCTACTCCCCTATGCACACGGCTCGTCGAGAATCACCTGGACAAGGTCCTTCACCTCTGGCGTGACCCAGCGCGACTCCTCCCCAACGCCGGCTGCATCCTCGAGCACCGCCTGGACCCCCGCCAATTGGACTCCCGCGGCTGCACCACCGACGAAGCAGCGCCGGGCAGCTTGAGGAAGAAGTCGCGCCATGGGAGCAGCGGAGGAAGGGGGCGAGGCTGTGCTTCTAAATGGGCGCTGTTAAGGAGTTGCCGCTAGTGTGATTTGGGGAGTATTGTGTGCAGTCAGGATACATAAGGCGATGAGAGGATGGCGCGAGGAGGGAGCTGAGTGAGTGAGCGTTATTTTAGTGGAGGAGCTGGGCTGCGAGCATTACTTTAGTTGTGTAGCATCCCAACGTTGGAGAGAACGGGTGCCAGGCCTGCTGCTACGCCAACGTTAACACAACCGAAGCACCTCTAATTGGCGCCTCTGCATTGCGAGACCACGTTTATTTACGACGCAACACTAGTCTTTTTTCTGTAAGCACCTGGCATAAGCACCCACCATTGTACAAGGCCTTCAATGCACCTGACCGCTTAAGAGGCACACCAGCACCCCAGCCAATAAGGTTCAATTCACACTAAAAACATGCCCACTTGTGATTATTGATCACATCTACTCCCTCGCTCGATGTTATTACAATAAATTTACGAGTATCGTTGGCGTCTTATATTATAGTAGGACAGAGGAAGTAACTGAGAACAATATCTAGAATAATTGTTCTAACCACAATAAAAATCAATACCATACGTACACGAATCCATGGTGCTAATCCAACTCCGTCATCGAATCACACCACCTGATCAATCACTGTCGATCTCTGGGCTCTGGGCCTCTGAGTAGGCGTAGGTGAGGCCGCACGCACGCGTGGCGGTTGCCGTGCGCCGCCATGAAGGTCCCGGCGCCGCGGTCCGGGTTGGGGCACTCCTTGCGCAGCCTCTCGACCTTGCCCGTCGCGTCGTCCACCCTGTAGTAGCCCAGCACGGCGAGCGGGGTCTTCTCGTGCTCGTGCTTGACCTTCTTGGGCGTCGAGTAGGTCTTCTTCTTGTGCTTCTTGGCGCCGCCGCGGAGGCGGAGGACCAGGTGCGGCGTCGACTCCTTCGGGATGTTGTAGCCGGCCAGCGTGCGCCCGTCCTCCAACTGCTTCCCGGCGAAGATGAGCCGCTGCTGGTACGGCGGGATCCCCTCCTTGTCCTGGAAATTGGCCTTCACGTTGTCAATCATGTCCGACGACTCCACCTCCAGCATGATCGTCTTCCCCGTCAGCGTCTTCACGAAGATCTGCATCTCGCCTTCGCTCGCCGAGATTTACGACCTGTTGCTTCGGCGGCGGCGTGGATTGGGATTTGAGAGTTTGGTTGGTTAACGGTGTCGGCCCCTGGGGGATGAGGTTATATGTAAGCCTGGTTCGTTTGATTGGTCATCCGATACGCGACGGACGCCTGTGATCGAGCGGGTCTGAACTGATTTCCGAAACTTCTTGCAAACAAACTGCTACTTTATCAACTCACCAGTATCAACAACCCTCCTTGATGTGTTCATCTTGATTGAAAACCCAAGTTGTAAAGCATACACATTGTAGTGTTCTTTGGCGCCTTACAAAGTGTCGAACCTCATGCCAATGTAAGGTTCCCTAGGTTGTGACCAAGCTTCATCATCGTTCTCACCTCGCAAGCATGTCAATGCATTTCCAATAGTCCCTACAGTATCACCTGCAGCACCTGTGTCATCAAGGGTGCGCGCATCTGTCTCAGCTGCTTATGTTCCAGGGTTAGTTCTACCACCCGCGCCTCCCCCAGCATTAAGGGAGTGCCCACCCGTCAGCCGCACAGGCAGCAGCACTCCTTGAGGGTTTAAAATTGTGTCAGGCCGTTGGTTGCTCTAATATCATGGTGAGAATGGATAATATCACCGTGGTAGAAGCTCTGAAGCTTAATGAAGGACACACTATGGTGGCAGCTCCTGTACTTGAAAATTGCAGGAATACTCTGAAAGAGTTCGGGAAGGTGACTATTGAGCATTGTAATAGGGAGTCGAATGTAGTTTCTCATGAGTTAGCTACATGGGGTCGTCTTAATCCCCCTTCGGTTTGGGTGGATGACCCCCTGATTTCCTAGTTAAATTCTTAGCGGATGATGTAAGCATTATTTGATTTTAATAGCCAGTAGGCCTTCCCGTCAAAAAAAGGGAGTGCCCACCCGTATCCATTGTTTCTGGCACGGGTTTGCCAACATTTTGCGTGACCATAGGATTAGGAGATTCTGCAACGAACTCAGCATGCTCAGCATCACCTGGGTGGATGCTCTGCTGTGTGTAAAATGCAGGATCTCCAATATTATTGCTGCCAGGAATTTGCAATCCAGGGTTATTGTCTTCTGGCAGCTCATTTAGGTCAATCATCTCCATCCTACACATTTTTTCAAACCAGAGAAGCGAGAAGTTTAGTTGGATGAGGCAAGCAACTAACACACTGTCCCTAGGCAACATTTTTTGTAACAACAAGTATATGATTTCCTTTAATCACGTAATCAACATGAAAAAGTGACACAAGTTGTTACAAACTAGTATATTCAAGTTTCTTTTTGAAGTATATGGGCAGTAGCCATGGTTTCTAAATGACTGTACTTTTACAGTAGTTGCCTATGATTTGTTTCAGGCAACTGCTATCAATACAGCAGTTTCCTATGATTGCTTTAGGCAACTACTGTCAGTAGTTGCCTACATGAGAAGATGATTTTTTAGTAGTTTAATGATCAATTTATGTTATTTTGCTTTTTCTAAATGCCTGCAAGATACATCTAATTTCGTGCGTTTTCAAGGCCTGATGAAGCAAGCTTTTTTCATGGGAAAGGATGTTTTCTTTTCAAAGTGTTTTTAGCATCGACAGGAAAAGCCAATATTAGTGACTTCGAGAGTAGCTTATTGTATGTCCCAGAAAATTTATATACCAGTACTAGAAGTAGCTGGGGTGACATATTCTTCATGTTTAGTACTTTGTTTGTATGTAAATTCGTACCAGTAACATCATAACCACCTGTGTTTCTAGCCTCTTCTTTTTTCTTGTTGAACTATCTTAACGCGTTGGAGACCCCAAGGGTTCATGTGTTTTTCCTGTGTTTCTTTTGTGGATGAACCCTTCTTTGCAGGAGCAACCTAAATTTCTTCCCGGGGAGTACAATTGATAGGAAGCAATGTTCAGTCAATTCTCCGAGGCAATGTTTAGTCCATTCTCCAAAGTAATGTTCGTTTACAATTTTTTTGGTATTTCACATCGTACCTATGTTTTTTCCTTTTGATTCTGAACACACAAGTTGCGCATAGTATTTATCAATACTTGACATCTACCATGATTTCTCTTTTTTTGCACCAAATTTTACCAGTTTTGCTTCAAACCACCACACTAGTTGCCTAAAACAAGCAGAGAAGTTGCTTAAAAGACTAGGGTTTTTTGTTTAGTTCACCGGCACCCGTAGTTACTAAGGTTGCTAAGTTATAGCTACACTGATTGCCCATCAGTTGCTTAACACAGTCATGATAGTTGCCTAAAAAAATCAGACAAGTTGCCTACACTAGGGTTATTAGTATCAGTGCTTTGCCCAGATCATATAGTTACTGATACGAACCACAGTTTTTTGCACGAAATAACCATGCTTTCTATTGCTTAAAAACTGCAGCAGTTTTTGCCTAAAACCCTGGGATTTTTTGCTTAAGAAATAACCACAACAGATGCTTGTTTCTGATTTTAGATGGAAGAGTTGAGCAAATCTGACCTTCTTTGTGTGTTTTTGCCTTTTGTTCTGAGTTTTGTCTGTCAATTTGGATCTGGCTTTCTGGATCTTGGGAAGGGAGAAACCTAACTTGATGGAGAAGAAGATGGGTACACGGGGGTTTTTGGTATGCTCAGGAGAAGGGGAGGTTTTGAGGAAGCAAGTGAGGTGAGGGAGGGACTAGATGGGGAGAGCAGGTTGTAGCCTGGGCCGACAAGTTTCCCTTTTTGTCAAGGAGAACCAAAAGTTTCTTGTTCTGGCCGGCTGCCAGGGGATGCTAGGAGCAGTCGGCCGCTCCCTAGCCGCGTCCGATTAAAAAGGGCCGTCCGCCGTCGCTGACGCATGGGCTCGTGGTCTACAGTTGTTATTAATAAAGACGCGGAAGGTAGTTGACCAGCCACCACGTGGGGACACGGTGGACACCGAGAGGACGGGCAGCGCGTCTGTTTCATGTCCGCGCCGACATAATTCAGGCCTAAATTTGGGCCGAAAATTGGTCCGCACTGACGTGTTTTGAGAATGGGTCGACGCGTTGCGCAAGCTTTGTCCGCCGCGACTCAAACAATCGGCGCGCGAAATGGGTTGCCGCCTTGGAGTTGCTCTTAGATCGAATTCCAGCCGGTGGATTCTCACGATTTGGTCTTGCCGGGCCTCTGATTACCGCTCCATTCTCAAGCCTGCCTACTAGTCCCTCCGACCATAGTAAGTGTCAGCCAATCAGGTCATGATGCATACCAAAGCACATTCCAATTCAGACTAAAACATGCTTACTGATGACTAATTGAGAAAATTATCCAGAATAATTGTTCTTTGAAAAATTCATTACCAGACGTACACTGAATCCATGGCGCGAATCCAACTCCGTCATCGAATCACACCACCTGATCAATCACTGTCGATCTCTGGGCTCTGGGCCTCGGCGTAGGCGTAGGTGAGGCCGCACTTGCCGCAGGCGTGGCGGTCGGCGTGCGCCGCCATGAAGGTCCCGGCGCCGCAGTCCGGGTTGGGGCACTCCTTGCGCAGCCTCTCCACCTTGCCCGTCGCGTCGTCCACCCTGTAGTAGCCGAGCACGGCGAGCGGGGTCTTCTCGCGCTCGTGCTTGACCTTCTTGGGCGTCGAGTAGGTCTTCTTCTTGCGCTTCTTGGCGCCGCCGCGGAGGCGGAGGACCAGGTGCAGCGTCGACTCCTTCTGGATGTTGTAGTCGGCCAGCGTGCGCCCGTCCTCCAGCTGCTTCCCGGCGAAGATGAGCCGCTGCTGGTCCGGCGGGATCCCCTCCTTGTCCTGGATCTTGGCCTTGACGTTGTCGATCGTGTCCGACGACTCCACCTCCAGCGTGATCGTCTTCCCCGTCAGCGTCTTCACAAAGATCTGCATCTCGCCCTCGCTCGCCGAGATTTACCACCTGTTGCGTCGGCGGCTGCGGCGGCGTGGATTGGGATTCGAGAGTCTGGTTGGTTGACGGTGTCGCGGCCCCTGGGGGATGGGGTTATATGTAAGCCTGGTTCGTTTGATTGGCCGTCCGATACGCGACGGACGCCTGTGATCGAGCGGGTCTGAACCGACTCGTGAACGAGCCGGACACGGCAAGGACCCGTGAGACGGAGACCAGACCAGAGAAGTAAAACCAAAGCGGCGCACGCGACGCCTGGAACGAGGAGAGGAGAGAGAGCCGGAGAAGCGCGCGGCGAGCGGAGGCAGAGGGGCGCCGCGTTCGCCCGGTGAGAGAGGCGATGTCGTCCATCGGCTCCTCTAACATCGGCTTCCAGGTCCGTCCCTCGCTTGGTTTCTTCTGCTGCCCATCCATCCTTCCCTCCCTCCCCTCGCGGAGGATTAGGGTTTGATGCTTTGTTGCCTTGCGTGAGCCTGATGGTCGTGTGTTCTTGGGTTGCTGCAGCTGCTGAAGAAGTCCGGGTGGAAGGAGGGCACCGGCCTCGGTGCGCAGGAGCAGGTCCGTGTCTCTATTCTCTTTTCTCTTCTCCCCGATCAAGATCTCATCTGCCCATTTTCACCCAATCCGTATGTTAGTTTTAGGGATAATTGTGTTAGTTGTAGCATGGTACTCCCTAAGCGAGGCTTAGTTCTTCTTGTTTTTCTATTCTTGGTACTAGATTATATGATCCATTTTGTGAATCAAATTGTTCTGTGTTTCTCCAAGTGTTGTAAGTGTCTTATTACTGGTCTTTGGGATCACTGCGAATCAAATTGGCTCATATTGTGGACTTCACAAAATGATAAAGGGCGTGCTGAAATTAGTTTGGTTTCTGGGTAATGATCACAGTCGGACAAATAAAGCTAAATACTTGAATTTGTTAACTATAAACAACTTACCTTCGCTTCTTGTATAATCTTGTTCACTTCACAAGCTCAGGAGTAACTGTATAACTGAACACATCCATGGGTTTTAAAATAAACAAATGCACGGTTGGCCGTCTGCTATATAACAAGTTGTGATTACACACTTGGAAGGAGCCAGCTTGTTACTTATAGTTGCCTAGCTACTCCTGGATTATTTCTGTTTGTGTACTCACTTGTCCAAACTGTCATGAAACAGGGGCGTTTGGAACCAGTAGAAACTCGTGTCAAGAACAACAAACGCGGTTTAGGTTCCAAAGAACCAAAGCCAAAGCCAAAGGTTGAGGATGATGTTGAAACAGCTCCTAGTAGAAGACCCAAGGTGAGCAAAGCATTCTTGTTGACTTGATTCCAGAACTGTTTTGTTGTAGTCCATAGGTTCTGCCGAATTCACAAAAAAAAATTACTACTCCCCTCCATTCACTATTATAAGATGTTCTAACCTTTTTTCTGAATCGGATGTATATAGACATGTTTTAATGTGTTTGTTTACTCATTTCAATCCATATGTAGCCATATTGAAATATCAAAAACATCTTATAATAGTGAACAGAGGGAGTACTATTTACTGATTACAGATTCTTTGCGTGGTACTGTTGAAAAAAGTGTATGTGTTTATATATAGTTAAATTAAACAAACGTAACACGTTATATTGGATGCTCATCAATTTCTTTCAGCAGAATATTTGTAAGGTTTAGAAGATAATACTGATGTGTCCTTTGTACCTTTCTGCATCTCGAACCAGCATACTTGTAGTCATCACTGATCTGACTTTCCCTTTTCATCAATGATCTGACTTAATGCCACAAATATGTTGCTATTGTCAGCAGGATGCGCCGGTAACGAAGAAGGCAAAGTTGGCCGCAAAGAGGATACGGAAGATGCAGGAAGAGGAGAAGAAAGCACAAGAGAGGGAATTCGAAATTGCTTTCTTCAGGGAATTTTGGCCTGATAATGTATAAACAACAAACCTGACAGCGTTGCACCCGTTGGCATCAACTGATAATGCCATTGTACAGCTTATCGATGCTTTTGCAGTTTGCAAGTGCTGTTCACTCTTTCTGTCTTTGTTCTCTTCCAAGTGTTACATTTATTCAGTTGTAGATGTTTGTGCCCTGCAGAGATATGTTGTAACTTGTAACAGACGTTCTTTCATTGAAGAAAATGTCACTTGGGTTTTTACTACAGCTGGGGTAATATTAGAGCATCTCCAGCCGTTCGGCCCCCCAACGGCGCTTGTAGGCGAACAATAGCGTCTCTTGGGGCCTTGCCGGCGACAATTTCGGCGTGGGGGAAACTGATTCCTAGCCGCGACCACAACGGCATTGGCCAAAAAAAAATAAAAAGCCGCGACCACAACGGCATCGGCCAAAAAAAATTTAAAAAGCCCAAAGTCGACAAAATTCAGTTAATTTGGATGAAATATAGGTGATTTCATTGATATTTAGGTGAATTTACGTAGATAAAAACGTAAAACTACTCCTAGTTCATGCCGAGGAGGTTGTAGAAGACGGTGTTGTCGTCGCCGTCGCTCGGCAGCCCGTCCTTCGGGGCGTCCTTGCTGCAGCCCTGCCCTGGATCGCCGCTGTGGACCGGCTGGCTCAGCACAGTGACCTCATCGTCGCTGTTAGAGAGCACGATGACGCCGCCCTCGTCGCGGCCATGGCGCTGCTCGGCGATTTCTTCCAGAGCACGGCGCTGGTGCTCCATCTCCTGCGCCATGTAGTCCGCGCACGACCAGGCGAGGCCGCTCTCGAGGTCGGCGGCCATGTCCTCGTGCTCATACTTCACTATGGTCGCCGCCGGCTCCTTCTTCGGCTTGACCAGGCGCATGTGGCCGCGGAGAGGGGAAGGGACGCGGCCGCCCTCGTTTATGACATGGCTGCCGCCGCGGCTGCGCGGACGGAGCAGCGTCTCCTACGGCTCGGGCTTGACGGGGAGGAGTGCCGCCCGCGCCGACCCGGAGGAGTGGGAACTAGAGGACGACGAGGACGGCGTGTCCATGCGCCTCGACATCCAGGAGCTTCCGCGGCGGCGAGAGAAGAACGGCGCCTGGTACTCCAGCCGCGGCTCGTTGCCGCCCTCGATGTGCGCGAGCACGGCGGAGAGAGTCCACTCGGGCGCCCCGCCATTGACGGCGGCCCTCCGAGTTATGGCGCCCCTCTACGTCGGGCCGCCGTTGGTGGACGCCAGCTGCTCAACATGGCGTCGCTGGAAGTACGCGGTCCACAACGCATGGTTGTCCGCTGTGTACCGTGGTTGTTGCCACGCTTGCTCCGGTAGGTTGGCCCGGATTGCCGCGATCTCGGTGGGGCGTTCCGCGTCGGAGGGCACGGGGATGCCGCCTATGCTCAGCCGCCATGCGCCCGACGCGTGCATGTCAGACGGCGTCGGGTAGTTGGCCTCCTGCAGCAGGCGAGCCTCCCACTGAAGGACATATGCCCTAGAGGCAATAATAAAGTGGTTATTTATATTTCCTTATATCATGATAAATGTTTATTATTCATGCTAGAATTGTATTAACCGGAAACTTAGTGCATGTGTGAATACATAGATAAAACAGAGTGTCCCTAGTATGCCTCTACTTGACTAGCTCGTTAATCAAAGATGGTTATGTTTCCTTACCATAGACATGTGTTGTCGTTTGATGAACGGGGTCACATCATTAGAGAATGATGTGTGACCCAACCATTAGCTTAGCATTGTGATCGTTGAGTTTTATTTCTATTGCTTTCTTCATGACTTATACATGTTCCTCTGACTATGAGATTATGCAACTCCCGAATACCGGAGGAACACCTTGTGTGCTATCAAACGTCACAACGTAACTGGGTGATTATAAAGATGCTCTACATGTGTCTTCGAAGGTGTTTGTTGGGTTGGCATAGATCGAGATTAGGATTTGTCACTCCGTGCATCGGAGAGGTATCTCTGGGCCCTCTCGGTAATGCACATCACTATAAGCCTTGCAAGCAATATGACTAATGAGTTAGTTGCGGGATGATGCATCACGGAACGAGTAAAGAGACTTGCCGATAATGAGATTGAACTAGGTATGATGATACCGACGATCGAATCTCGGGCAAGTAACATACCGATGACAAAGGGAACAACGTATGTTGTTATGCGGTTTGACCGATAAAGATCTTCGTAGAATATGTAGGAGCCAATATGAGCATCCAGGTTCCGCTATTGGTTATTGACCGCAGATGAGTCTCGGTCATGTCTACATAGTTCTCGAACCCGCAGGGTCCGCATGCTTAACGTTTGATGACGATCGGTATTATGAGTTTATGTGTTTTGATGTACCGAAGATAGTTCGGAGTCCCGGATGAGATCACGGACATGACGAGGAGTCTCGAAATGGTCAAGACATAAAGATTGATATATTGGATGACTATATTCGGACACCGGAATGGTTCTGAGGTGTATTGAGTATTTACCGGAGTACCGGGGGGTTACCGCAACCCCTCGGGGGGTCAATGGGCCTTCATGGGCCTTAGTGGAAGAGAGGAGGAGGCGGCCAAGTGGAGGGCGCACGCCCCCCAAGCCCAATCCGAATTGGGGAGGGGGCCGGCCCCCCTTTTCCTTCTCTCCCTCTTCCCCTTCCTTCCCCCTCCTAGTTGGACTAGGAAAGGGGGGAACCTACTCCTAGTAGGAGTAGGATTCCCCCCCCTTGGGGCGCGCCCCATGAGGCCAGCCGGCCCCCTCCTCTGCTCCTTTATATACGGGGGAGGGGGGCACCCCATAGACACACAAGTTGATTTCTTAGCCGTGTGCGGTGCCCCCCTCCACAGATTTCCACCTCGGTCATATTGTTGTAGTGCTTAGGCGAAGCCCTGCGTTGGTAACTTCATCATCACCGTCAACACGCCGTCATGCTGACAAAACTCTCCCTCGGCCTCAGCTGGATCTAGAATTTCGAGGGACGTCCCCGAGCTGAACGTGTGCAGATCGCGGAGGTGCCGTGCGTTCGGTACTTGATCGGTTGGATCGCGAAGACATTCGACTACATCAACCGCATTACTTAACGCTTCCACTTTCGGTCTATGAGGGTACGTGGACACACTCTCCCCGCTCGTTGCTATGCTTCTCCTAGATAGATCTTGCGTGATCGTAGGATTTTTTTTGAAATACTACGTTCCCCAACAATGGCATCAGAGCCAGGTCTATGCGTAGATGTTATTTGCATGAGTAGAACACAAAGAGTTCTGGGCGATAATAGTCATACTACTTACCAGCATGTCATACTTTGATTCGGCGGTATTGTTGGATGAAGCGGCCCAGACCGACATTACATGACCGCGTTCATGAGACTGGTTCTACCGCCGTGCTTTGCACACAGGTGGCTAGTGGGTGTCTGTTTCTCCAACTTTAGTTGAATCGAGTGTGACTGATATGTCTCCGTCGTATCTACTTTTCCAAACACTTTTGCCCTTGTTTTGGACTCTAACTTGCATGATTTGAATGGAACTAACCCGGACTGACGCTGTTTTCAGCAGAATTGCCATGATGTTGTTTTATGTGCAGAAAACAAAAGTTCTCGGAATGACCTGAAACTCCACAGAACTTCTAGTTAAAAATAAAATAAAAATCCTTGCCTAAGATGAAGACCAGGGGGCCCACACCCTGTCCACGAGGGTGGGGGCGCCCCCCCTAGGGCGCGCCCCCTACCTCGTGGGCCCCCTGGAGCTCCCCCGACGCCAACTCCGACTCTATATATTTGCTTTCGGGGAGAAAAAAATGAAGGAGAAGAAATCATCGCGTTTTACGATACAGAGCCGCCGCCAAGCCCTAAAACCTCTCTGGAGGGCTGATCTGGAGTCCGTTCGGGGCTCCGGAGAGGGGGATTCGTCGCCGTCGTCATCATCAACCATCCTCCATCACCAATTTCATGATGCTCTCCGCCGTGCGTGAGTAATTCCATCGTAGGCTTGTTGGACGGTGATGGGTTGGATGATATCTATCATGTAATCGAGTTAGTTTTGTTAGGGTTTGATCCCTAGTATCCACTATGTTCTGAGATTGATGTTGCTATGACTTTGCTATGCTTAATGCTTGTCACTAGGGCCCGAGTGCCATGATTTCAGATCTGAACCTATTATGTTTTCATGAATATATGTGAGTTCTTGATCCTATCTTGCAAGTCTATAGTCACCTACTATGTGTTATGATCCGGCAACCCCGAAGTGACAATAATCGGGACCACTCCCGGTGATGACCGTAGTTTGAGGAGTTCATGTATTCACTATGTGCTAATGCTTTGTTCCGGTTCTCTATTAAAAGGAGGCCTTAATATCCCTTAGTTTCCATTAGGACCCCGCTGCCACGGGAGGGTAGGACAAAAGATGTCATGCAAGTTATTTTCCATAAGCACGTATGATTATATTCGGAATACATGCCTACATTACATTGATGAATTGGAGCTAGTTCTGTGTCACCCTATGTTATGACTGTTACATGATGAACCGCATCCGGCATAATTATCCATCACCGATCCAATGCCTACGAGTTTTCCATCTACTGGTTTACGCTTATTTACTTTCCCGTTGCTACTGTTACAATCACTACAAAACACCAAAAATATTACTTTTGATTTCATTACTCTTTTGTCACCGTTATCACTACTATCATATTACTTTGCTACTAAATACTTTGCTGCAGATATTAAGTTATCCAGGTGTGGTTGAATTGACAACTCAGCTGCTAATACTTGAGAATATTCTTTGTCTCCCCTTGTGTCGAATCAATAAATTTGGGTTGAATACTCTACCCTCGAAAGCTGTTGCGATCCCCTACACTTGTGGGTTATCAGTGACTACGCCCGATCTTTGTTGAAGGTTAAAACAACACACTTGACGAAAAATCGTTGTGGTTTGATGCGTAGGTAAGAACGGTTCTTGCTAAGCCCGTAGCAGCCACGTAAAACTTGCAACAAGAAATTAGAGGACGTCTAACTTGTTTTTGCAGGGCTTGCTGTGATGTGATATGGTCAAGACGTGATGATATATAATTTGTTGTATGAGATGATCATATTTTGTAACAGTTATCGGCAACTGGCAGGAGCCTTATGGTTGTCGCTTTATTGTATGAAATGCAATCGCCATGTAATTGCTTTACTTTATCACTAAGTGTAGGATCGAAAGTATGTCTAGAGGGGGGGTGATTAGACTACTTGACCAAATAAAAATCTAGCCTTTTCCCAATTTTAGTTCTTGGCAGATTTTAGCTATCTTAGCACAAGTCAAGCAATCTCCACACAATTCAAGCAAGCATGCAAAAGAGTATATGAGCAGCGGAAAGTAAAGCATGCAACTTGCAAGAATGTAAAGGGAAGGGTTTGGAGGATTCAAACACAATTGGAGACACGGATGTTTTTGTCGTGGTTCCGATAGGTGGTGCTATCGTACATCCACGTTGATGGAGACTTCAACCCACGGAGGGTAACGGTTGCGCGAGTCCACGGAGGGCTCCACCCACGAAGGGTCCATGAAGAAGCAACCTTGTCTATTCCATCACGGCCGTCGCCCACGAAGGACTTGCCTCACTAGTGGTAGATCTTCACGAAGTAGGCGATCTCCTTGCCCTTACAAACTCCTTGGTTCAACTCCACAATCTTGTCGGAGACTCCCAAGTGACACCTAGCCAATCTAGGAGACACCACTCTCCAAGAAGTAACAAATGGTGTGTTGATGATGAACTCCTTGCTCTTGTGCTTCAAATGATAGTCTCCCCAACACTCAACTCTCTCTCACAGGATTTGGATTTGGTGGAAAGAAGATTTGAGTGGAAAGCAACTTGGGGAAGGCTAGAGATAAAGATTCATATGGTTGGAATGGAATATCTTGAGCTCAACACAAGTGTAGGTGGTTCTCTCTCAGAAAATATGTATTGGAAGTGTAGGTATGTTCTGATGGCTCTCTCCTCGAATGAAGAGTGGGTGGAGGGGTATATATAGCCTCCACACAAAATCTGTCCGTTACACACAATTTGCCAAACTCGGTGGGACCGAATGGTTAAACTCGGTCGGACCGATTCAGCAAACCTAGTGACCGTTAGGATTTTCGGTGGGACTGAGATGCAACTCGGTAGGACCGATATGGTTAGGGTTAGGGCATAAAGTAATCTCGGTGTGACCGATTACACAAACTCGGTGGGACCGATTTTGGTAATAAGCTAACCAGAGAGTTGGTCAGGTAAACTCGGTGGGACCGATTCGCTCATCTCGATGAGACCGAAATGTTACAAAAGGGAAACAGAGAGTTTACATTGCAATCTCGGTGGGATCGATCGCTCATCTCGGTAAGACCGAAACGTTACGAAGGGAAACAGAGAGATTACAATCCCATCTCGGTGAGACCGAGATCCCTATCGGTGAGACCAATTTGCCTAGGGTTTGTGGCAGTGGCTATGACATCTGAAACTCGGTGGCGCCGGATAGAAAGAATGGGTGGGGCCGAGTTTGACTTTTGGTTTAGGTCATATGTGGATGTGGGAAGGTAGTTGAGGTTTTTGGAGCATATCACTAAGCACTTTGAGCAAGCAATCCATTAAGCAACACCTCATCCCTCCTTGATAGTATTGGCTTTTCCTATAGACTCAATGTGATCTTGGATCACTAAAATATAAAATGTAGAGTCTTGAGCTTCAAGCTTGAGCCAAACTTTTTGTCCTTAGAATTTTGAGGGATCCACTTTCCTCATGCATGCCATGCCATTCATTGAGCTTTTCCTGAAATATTAATCTTGGAATAATGTTAGCTCAATGAGCTATATGTTGTTAGGAATTACCAAAACCACCCAGGGATAGTTGCACTTTCAATCTCCCCCTTTTTGGTAATTGATGACAACATATAGATCAAAGCTTCGACAAATGATAATAAGAGTGAAAGATATTGTCGCTTTGAGAAGTATGTGAAAAGCAAGAGCTCCCCCTAAATTTGTGCATATCTTAAGATTTGCTTTGGACTGCAAATGCACAATGAGCTAGGATCATGGGTTACTCTTCCATGTCACATACATCTTGGTGGAGCGCTCAAAATGATAAGAATTAAATACATGCACTCATCACCAAGCAAAGTGAATGATCAAATAGGGATAAAATGATAGTATCATCCAACAAGCATTAATGTAGCATATGATCAAACACACATGATCATCCAAGTATCTCAAACAAGCAAATAAAGTTCAACCACCAAAGCAAGAGAGAATAAAAATCAACGCTCTCTCTCTCGAAGCCTATGATCTATACATTTTTCTCCCCCTTTGGCAACAAGTTACCAAAAAGTTCATAGAAAATGCATAGCACTAAAACGTCTCTCAAGCTTGGTCTTCAGGTAGTGGTGTCCGGATAACTCCAAGAACGAAGGCTTCAGTCGAAGTAGAAGGAGCTGCTGGAGCTGGTGGCACTGAAGCTGTAGCTGGTGCAGATGAAGTAGCTCTAGTGTCTGGTACTGGTACTGCAGTTGACCTCTGAGCTCTAGGCACTCTGGCAAATGCCTCAGTTGTTGTCTTGCCCTTCCTCTCCTGCATGTCATCCTGAAGTTGCTCCACAACAGACTGGATCTCAGTTACCTTCACGTCCATGTCATAGAACTTCTGCTCCATGATTCTTTCCAAGCTCTCCTGGTTTCGAGTCAGGGTGGCCAGTCCTTTCTCTATCCTTAGAGTGGATGCAATCAAGTAGCCAAGCTGGTCTTGCTTGCTTTTTAGAAGATACTGAGATGCCTCCTCCTGGGTTGGCATCTTTGCAGCTTTTTCTGTCTTTGCCTTCTCTCTCTTGGCTTGTGCTTGTACTGAGGATGGCTCATCTTCATTCATAACCACTTGGCTGTCCTCGAAATCTGGATAGATGGCCAAGTGTTCCTTGTCCAACAAGTATGTGTCAGTACCCATCTTTGAGTTAATCTGTTGGGGAACGTAGTAATTTCAAAAAAATTCCTACGCACACGCAAGATCATGGTGATGCATAGCAACGAGAGGGGAGAGTGTTGTCCACATACCCTCGTAGACCGACAGCGGAAGCGTTATCACAACGCGGTTGATGTAGTCGTACGTCTTCACGATCCGACCGATCAAGTACCGAACGTACGGCACCTCCGAGTTCTACACACGTTCAGCTCGATGACGTCCCTCGAACTCCGATCCAGCCGAGTGTTGAGGGAGAGTTTTGTCAGCACGACGGCGTGGTGACGATGATGATGTTCCACCGACGCAGGGCTTCGCCTAAGCTCCGCAACGGTATTATCGAGGTGTAATATGGTGGAGGGGGGCACCGCACACGGCTAAGAGATCTCAAGGATCAATTGTTGTGTCTCTGGGGTGCCCCCTGCCCCCGTATATAAAGGAGCAAGGGGGAGGCAGCCGGCCAAGGGGAGAGGCGCGCCATAGGGGGGAGTCCTACTCCCACCGGGAGTAGGACTCCTCCTTTCCTTGTGGGAGTAGGAGAAGGGAAGGGGGAAGGAGAAAGAAGGAAGGGTGCGCCCCCCTTCCCTAGTCCAATTCGGACCAGACCATGGGGAGGGGTGCGGCCACGTTTTGAGGCCTTTCTCTCCTTTCCCGTATGGCCCATTAAGGCCCAATACGAATTCCCGTAACTCTCCGGTACTCCGAAAAATACCCGAATCACTCGGAACCTTTTCGAAGTCCGAATATAGTCGTCCAATATATCGATTTTTACGTCTCGACCATTTCGAGACTCCTCGTCATATCCCCGATCTCATCCGGGACTCCGAACTCCTTCGGTACATCAAAACTCAATAAAACTGTCATCGTAACGTTAAGCGTGCGGACCCTACGGGTTCGAGAACTATGTAGACATGACCGAGACACGTCTCCGGTCAATAACCAATAGCGGGACCTGGATGCCCATATTGGCTCCCACATATTCTACGAAGATCTTTATCGGTCAGACCGCATAACAACATACGTTGTTCCCTTTGTCACCGGTATGTTACTTGCCCGAGATTTGATCGTTGGTATCTCGATACCTAGTTCAATCTCGTTACCGGCAAGTCTCTTTACTCGTTCCGTAACACATCATCCCGCAACTAACTCATTAGTCACAATGCTTGCAAGGCTTATAGTGATGTGCATTACCGAGTGGGCCCAGAGATACCTCTCCGACAATTGGAGTGACAAATCCTAATCTCGAAATACGCCAACCCAACAAGTACCTTTGGAGACACCTGTAGAGCACCTTTATAATCACCCATTTACGTTGTGACGTTTGGTAGCACACAAAGTGTTCCTCCGGTAAACGGGAGTTGCATAATCTCATAGTCATAGGAACATGTATAAGTCATGAAGAAAGCAATAGCAACATACTAAACGATCGAGTGCTAAGCTAACGGAATGGGTCAAGTCAATCACGTCATTCAACTAATGAGGTGATCTCGTTAATCAAATGACAACTCATGTCTATGACTAGGAAATATAACCATCTTTGATTAACGAGCTAGTCAAGTAGAGGCATACTAGTGACACTCTGTTTGTCTATGTATTCACACATGTATTATGTTTCCGGTTAATACAATTCTAGCATGAATAATAAACATTTATCATGATATAAGGAAATATATAATACTTTATTATTGCCTCTAGGGCATATTTCCTTCATAATCAACTCCTGGATTTGTGGGGCATACCCACAGCTTCTCTTCTGGTCTGCAGCAGTCCTCTTGATAGTTTCAACAATGAGACTCATAACCTTGAACTTTTGTGGCACATCAAATATATGTAGCAGATTGATGGAGTGGCCTCTGATCATCCTGTGATCTCCAGACTTGGGCAGAAGAGTATGCCTTAGTATCCAATTGATAGTAGGCAGTCCTGACAGCAAATGTTTCACTGACCCAAACTGGTGAGTCTCAAGCTCTACATCTGGAATTTCCTTGTACATGCTGGCCATGGAGTTGTGATCCTTCTTCTTCTTGGCATAGACATCCAAGTCATCTTCTTGCTCTTCTGGGGCATTGATCAACTGAGCCCTTTCTGCAACTGTAGACTGGTATCTAGTGCCTTCAGACATCCAGACAATTCTTCCATCTGGGTAGAAGTGAGCTATGGAGTAGAATTGCATGATAAGTTCATCATTCCACTTAGTGAGCTTTTGAGCCACAGACTCATCTACTCCACAAGCCTTGAAACTGTCATACACACCAGGATAGTGTTCCTCATTCTCCTTCATGTAGGTCCAGTCGACCCACCTCATGTCACACACTATAGGTTTCTTGTCAAGCAGCACTCTCTCATAGAAATCCTGTTGTTCCTTGGTGTGGAACCTGTAATCCACAGCAGTTCTTCTTCTGGTAGCATAAGGATCTGTCTCTCTCCATTTCCTCAGTCCTGAGTCTCTCCTGATCTTCATGTTCTCAGCCACAGGATGAGCATCATTGTGGTCTGGAATTTTTGGCTTCAATTTTCTCAGAACATGCTCTTCATCTCCTTCTTCTTCAACAGTCTCAGGCACTGGGGCCTTGTTCTTCTCAGCAGCAGATATGTTTCTTGTATTCCTCTTTGGTGCAGTCTTGGGCTTGGAGGCAGCTTTGGGTGCTTCTTTGGGCTTTGATGATGCAGCCCCTGTCCTGATAGCATCACCCATAAGCTTCTGGGCCTTAGGTGCTGGTGCAGCAACCTCTTCTTCTTCTTCTTCTTCTTCTTCTTCAGAATCTCTCCTCATAGAGGGTTTGCCAAGAACTCTGGCAGTAGTGGTTCTGACTCTCTTTTTCTTTTTATCTTGGCCAACAGCTTCCTCTTCTGACTCAATGGTAAACTTTATGGTTTCTCCAGTGGCAACCTTCCTAGGTTTAGAAGTGGGAACTCTCCTTGCAGGTGCCTTCTTCTGCATACCTGGCTTTGTGGCTGCAGCTGAGCCATATTCCTTTTTCAGCACTTTCTTCTTTGATGTGGCATCATCCTCAACTGCCACATAGTCTTCATCCTCAGACTCTGAAGTTTTCTTCTTCCTTGTTCTGGTGGCAGCTTTGGGTAAGTTGCTGGGAGTGCTCCTGCTTCCATCATCTGAGCTGCTAGAGGGACTAGTGCCCTCACTCATGTGAACCTGCTCCTCTGACTTGTTCTGACTGTCACTCTGATCAGACATGATGCAAACACTGACAGCTGACCCTGTGAATAGATTATAGATGAGGTAGAGTGGATAAGCATCACAAAATACAATGGTTTTTGCAAAAGAATGAATCAAAAACTTAGTTTTAGTTTTCCTCAGAAAGCATTTCGGATCAACCGATTTGTAAACTCGGTGATACCGAAGCAGCTGTTGGAACCAAAACTAGTGAACTCGGTCAGACCGAGTCACAGTTCGGTGGCACCGAGACTGCTAGGGTTTCACAAAGTCCTGAACTCGGTCACACCGATTTTCAATTCTCGGTCAGACCGAGAATCTCATGTGCAATGGCCTGAGCCGAATCGGTGGTACCGAGTTCCACAACTCGGATGGTCCGAGATGGTTTTGGCGGAAACCTAACCCTAAATTTTCAATTCAACTCTAATCTACGGAGTGTTTTGACTGGATAAGATCGTTTCAATCGTGGCAAGATTCATGGAAAACACATTGTGCTAGGAATCGGATTGAGGATAGCACACTGATCAAGTTCATACCCTAGTTCGGCGATGAACTTGCTACGGCGGCAACGGCGGGAATGATTTCCGTTGACGACGGCGGAGACCAGCGGCAGGAGGCAACTGGCGACGAGGAGGACGATCCGGAGACCCTGGAGGCAGAGCGGGCTAAGCGCGGGCGAAAAGACTTCGGAGAAATTTCCAAAATTTTGCCCGTGGGTATATATAGCCCGACCCTGTCGGTGTGACCGAGTGGAACAACTCGGTGGCACCGAGATTCATAACTGCAAGCAGTTACTGAAACTCGGTGTGACCGAAAGGTTCAAATCGGTTGCACCGAGATTGAAAACCTAGATCGACTTAGTGATCTCGGTATGACCGAAATGGATGAATCGGTCAGACCGAAACGCACAAAGAAGTTTTGGAAGTTTAAGTCTATGACGAATCGGGGACTCCGAGTGCTCCTCACACAGAGTGGTTCGAATCTGACTTGATCAAATTTTGTGATGTAGCATGAATAGAGTTTGAGACGAGAAAAGCATAGATAGCTAGAGAGGGTTCTTAGGCATTCTTGTCCATCCACTTGGCAAAAGAAAAGAAAACCAATCAATAAAAACAACAAGTGGATGTCCTCGAATGAGTAAAATATGCAATCAACATGCTCACACAATAAAATGGCAATTGAAATATATGGCAAAGCATGCACAACCAATTCTAGCATCTATCAAACAATTTCCGATGACTAGGCCATCTATATATGAGTATATTGACTTAGGAGTCAAATGAGAACATTTGATCATAGGTCATACTCATCGTTTAAGCACAAGTGGGGTTACCACTTTTACATAAAGCATTGTTGTGTTCACACCATTAGAGTTGCTTTAGCTCAATTCTTAGAGTAAAGCTCCCCCTAGATGTGAGATCCCCCCTAAGAGGGATGAACTAACCTTGGGTTTTGTCGATGATGACTTCATGTAGATATTGAAGATGTGGATGCTCAATGTTGATGTAGATCATTTGGAGCTATCCATTGGAGTGAGTTGCACTTTCAATACCTACACGGGTTAGTCCCACAAGGAACAAACAAGGATATCCATAGACATAGAGTGATGCACACACAAGATGATGTCTATGAAAGCTTTTAGGTTACCTTGTCCCTTGTCTTACCAACAAGAGGGTTTGTGACTCCTTGAACTAGTGCAAGATGTGGAAGTTGATTTCACTTGTTCTTGCCAAGATGATAAGAGTGAAGTATGTTGGCGGAGTCACCCTCAAGAACTCTCTAGTTCTTCTTCTTCAGGATCCACACCATCTTGATGGGAATCCTCAGTGTTGTAGTTGTACTTGATGAAGTGTAACTTGAAGTAGTCTTGGGAACCCACTTGACCAAGGCCTTAGGAGCTTCTTCAAATGCATCAATTTCCTCTTGAAGCTTGTCCTTGCCTTTTTGCTTGTGGTCTTGTGGTGGAAGATCATCTTGAGCTTGTGTCCCTTTGAAAGAAGTAGGATCATACTTCTCTTGTTGAGGAACAAACTTCGTCTTGGGGTATTGATCTTCTTCCCACTCAACTCCATTGGCATTGAACTTTCGTTCAAAACCAACACCTTGATTCTTCCGGTGCCTTCCTTGCTTGCGTACAATTTCCTCGAATTGCTTACTTCCGGCAAGGCTCTTGTAAACACCTTTCTCTATAATTCCCTTCAATAAGCTATTTTCTTGCTCAAGTGTAACTTGGCTAAGAGAATCATTAGTGGAATCAAGAGAACTACTAGAAGCAACAATATTGGATTTAGCATGATTATTGTTACTACTAGAGGAAGAATCTTTCTTGTTCTTGTTACTAGACTTGACTTGAGGCATGTAAGTGGATAAGAGTAAACGCTTGGCAATGTAAGAAGAACTTTTCTTACGAAGATCATCATTGATTGCTTTTAAGAACTCATGCTCTTGCTCAAGGTTGAGCTTTTCAAAGCATAATTTCTCATGAGTCCTTAAAAGTTCTCGATGATCTCCTAAGATAGTTTCATGAGCTAACTTAAGAGTGTTTAGTTCTTTAGTTAGAGACTCAATCTTCTCCTTATCATTGTCATTCGTTTTATCTTGATTAGCATGATTAATTGACGTTTCATCATAGTATTCATCACTAGAGTTGTCAACAAGTAAATCATCATCACCTAACAAGTCATCTTCATCACTATTGAAATCAACATACTCGGGGTGTGATACCTTTGGGCCTTTAGCCATGAAGCTATTCCAACTCCTTCATTTGGTGAGTCAAATATGTCGTAGGAGTTGGTTGTCACAAGTGCTAGACCGGCAACACCTTCATCTTGAGTATATTCGGAGTCGGAGTGATAGCTTCTCTCGGAGTGGTTGTCGGAGTCAGAGCCGGATACCCATTCACCAACATGAGCTTGATGTCTTCGTTTTGTGTAGCTCCTTGATGACTTGTCCTTTCTTTCCGAATCCTTGCTTATCCATGAGGGTCTTCGTTCATAACGATCATCTCTACTCCTTCTTTCTCTAGATGGTGATTCTTCTCTTCTACTTCTTCTCTTGGGAGAATCTTCTCTTCTCTTGTAGGGGGTCGTACACTCATTGGAATAGTGTCCGGGCCTTCCACAATTGTAGCAGTTTCGCTCTCGACTAGAAGATCTTTTGTCATTGTAGGACCTTGACTTGGAGCTTCTCTCTTTGCTTCTACTCTTGTAGAACTTGTTGAAGTTCTTCACCATTAAGCTCAATTCTTCATTGAAGGTTTGTTTCTCACTCGATGATGTGGGGGCTTCACATGAGGCTTTGTAAGCACCACTTGATTTGTTGTGAAGTTCCTCTTTATCCTTGAGTGACATCTCATGAGCAACAATTCTTCCGATGACTTCCGTTGGCTTGAGATCTTTGTAATTGGGCATCATTTGGATCAATGTGCACACGGTATCATATTTTCCATCCAAGGCTCTTAGGATCTTCTTGATGATGAATCTATCGGTCATCTCTTCACTCCCTAAGCCGGCAATCTCATTTGTGATAAGAGCAAGCCTAGAGTACATTTCAGCGACACCTTCACCATCCTTCATTTTGAACTTGTCAAGTTGACTTTGAAGCACATCCAATTTGGATTCCTTGACGGAGTCGGTACCTTCGTGCATATCAATCAAAGTATCCCAAATTTCCTACACATTCTCAAGACGGCTGATTTTGTTGAATTCTTCGGGGCACAATCCGTTGAAGAGGATATCACAAGCTTGAGCGTTGTATTGCAGCATTTTCAACTCTTCCGCGGTGGCTTCACGGTTTGGTTCTTTCCCATCAAAGAATTCACCTTGCAAGCCAATACACACAATAGCCCAAACGGCGGGGTTATGTCCAAGAATATGCATTTTCATCTTATGCTTCCAACTAGCAAAATTAGTACCATCAAAGTAAGGACCTCTACGGTGATAATTTCCCTCGCTAGACGCCATACTCTCCTAGGTTGTGAAACCAAGGCTATGACCGCCAAAAGCTATGGAAATCAAAGCAAATGGAGATCAAAGCTCTGATACCACTTGTAGGATCGAAAGTATGTCTAGAGGGGGGTGATTAGACTACTTGACCAAATAAAAATCTAGCCTTTTCCCAATTTTAGTTCTTGGCAGATTTTAGCTATCTTAGCACAAGTCAAGCAATCTTCACACAATTCAAGCAAGCATGCAAAAGAGTATATGAGCAGCGGAAAGTAAGCATGCAACTTGCAAGAATGTAAAGGGAAGGGTTTGGAGGATTCAAACGCAATTGGAGACACGGATGTTTTTGTCGTGGTTCCGATAGGTGGTGCTATCGTACATCCACGTTGATGGAGACTTCAACCCACGGAGGGTAACGGTTGCGCGAGTCCACGGAGGGCTCCACCCACGAAGGGTCCATGAAGAAGCAACCTTGTCTATTCCATCACGGCCGTCGCCCACGAAGGACTTGCCTCACTAGCGGTAGATCTTCACGAAGTAGGCGATCTCCTTGCCCTTACAAACTCCTTGGTTCAACTCCACAATCTTGTCGGAGACTCCCAAGTGACACCTAGCCAATCTAGGAGACACCACTCTCCAAGAAGTAACAAATGGTGTGTTGATGATGAACTCCTTGCTCTTGTGCTTCAAATGATAGTCTCCCCAACACTCAACTCTCTCTCACAGGATTTGGATTTGGTGGAAAGAAGATTTGAGTGGAAAGCAACTTGGGGAAGGCTAGAGATCAAGATTCATATGGTTGGAATGGAATATCTTGAGCTCAACACAAGTGTAGGTGGTTCTCTCTCAGAAAATGTGTATTGGAAGTGTAGGTATGTTCTGATGGCTCTCTCCTCGAATGAAGAGTGGGTGGAGGGGTATATATAGCCTCCACACAAAATCTGTCCGTTACACACAATTTGCCAAACTCGGTGGGACCGAATGGTTAAACTCGGTCGGACCGATTCAGCAAACCTAGTGACCGTTAGGATTTTCGGTGGGACTGAGATGCAACTCGGTAGGACCGATATGGTTAGGGTTAGGGCATAACGTAATCTCGGTGTGACCGATTACACAAACTCGGTGGGACCGATTTTGGTAATAAGCTAACCAGAGAGTTGGTCAGGTAAACTCGGTGGGACCGATTCGCTCATCTCGGTGAGACCGAAATGTTACAAAAGGGAAACAGAGAGTTTACATTGCAATCTCGGTGGGACCGATCGCTCATCTCGGTAAGACCGAAACGTTACGAAGGGAAACAGAGAGATTACAATCCCATCTCGGTGAGACCGAGATCCCTATCGGTGATACCGATTTGCCTAGGGTTTGTGGCAGTGGCTATGACATCTGAAACTCGGTGGCGCCGGATAGAAAGAATGGGTGGGGCCGAGTTTGACTTTTGGTTTAGGTCATATGCGGATGTGGGAAGGTAGTTGAGTGTTTTGGAGCATATCACTAAGCACTTTGAGCAAGCAATCCATTAAGCAACACCTCATCCCTCCTTGATAGTATTGGCTTTTCCTATAGACTCAATGTGATCTTGGATCACTAAAATATAAAATGTAGAGTCTTGAGCTTCAAGCTTGAGCCAAACTTTTTGTGCTTAGAATTTTGAGGGATCCACTTTCCTCATCCATGCCATGCCATTCATTGAGCTTTTCCTGAAATATTAATCTTGGAATAATGTTAGCTCAATGAGCTATATGTTGTTAGGAATTACCAAAACCACCCAGGGATAGTTGCACTTTCACTAAGCGGTAGCGATAGTCGTAGAAGCAATAGTTGGCGAGACGACAACGATGCTTCGATGGAGATCAAGGTGTCAAGCCTGTGACAATGGTGATCATGACGGTGCTTTGGAGATGCAGGTCAAAGGCACAAGATGATGATGGCCATATCATATCACTTATATTGATTGCATGTGATGTTTATCCTTTATGCATCTTATTTTGCTTAGTACGGCGGTAGCATTATAAGATGATCTCTCACTAAATTTCAAGGTATAAGTGTTATCCCTGAGTATGCACTGTTGCTACAGTTCGTCATGCCAAGACACCATGTGATGATCGGGTGTGATGAGCTCTATGTTCACATACAACGGGTGCAAGCCACTTTTGCACATGCAGAATACTCGGGTTAAACTTGACGAGCCTAGCATATGCAGATATGGCCTCGGAACACTGAGACCGAAAGGTCGAGCGTGCATCATATAGTAGATACTGAAGGAAATATGCCCTAGAGGCAATAATAAAGTTATTATTTATTTCCTTATATCATGATAAATTTTTATTATTCATGCTAGAATTGTATTAACCGGAAACATAATACATGTGTGAATATATAGACAAACAGAGTGTCACTAGTATGCCTCTACTTGACTAGCTCGTTAATCGAAGATGGTTATGTTTCCTAATCATAGACATGAGTTGTCATTTGATTAATGGGATCACATCATTAGGAGAATGATATGATTGACATGACCCATTCCGTTAGCTTAGCACACGATCGTTTAGTATGTTGCTATTGTTTTCTTCATGACTTATACATGTTCCTATGACTATGAGATTATGCAACTCCCGTTTACCGGAGGAACACTTTGTGTGCTACCAAACGTCACAACGTAACTGGGTGATTATAAAGGTGCTCTACAGGTGTCTCCGAAGGTACATGTTGGGTTGGCGTATTTCGAGATTAGGATTTGTCACTCCGATTGTCGGAGAGGTATCTCTGGGCCCTCTCGGTAATGCACATCACTTAAGCATTGCAAGCATTGCAACTAATGAGTTAGTTGCGGGATGATGTATTACGGAACGAGTAAAGAGACTTGCCGGTAACGAGATTGAACTAGGTATTGAGATACCGACGATCGAATCTCGGGCAAGTAACATACCGATGACAAAGGGAACAACGTATGTTGTTATGCGGTATGACCGATAAAGATCTTCGTAGAATATGTAGGAGCCAATATGAGCATCCAGGTTCCGCTATTGGTTATTGACCGGAGACGTGTCTCGGTCATGTCTACATAGTTCTCGAACCCGTAGGGTCCGCACGCTTAACGTTACGATGACAAGTTTATTATGAGTTTATATGTTTTGATGTACCGAAGGATGTTCGGAGTCCCGGATGTGATCACGGACATGACGAGGAGTCTCGAAATGGTCGAGACATGAAGATTGATATATTGGAAGCCTATGTTTGGATATCGGAAGTGTTCCGGGTGAAATAGTGATTTTACCGGAGTACCGGAGGGGTTACCGGAACCCCCCAGAGGCTATTGGGCCTTATGGGCCCAAGTGGAGGAAGAGGAGAGGCGGCCAAGGGGCAGCCGCGCGCCCCTCCCCCCCCCAAGTATGAATTGGACAAGGAGGGGGGCGGCGCCCCCCCCCTTCCTTTCCCCTCTCTCCTCCTTCCCCCCAAGTCCTAATCCAACTAGGGAAAAGGGGGGAGTCCTACTCCCGGTAGGAGTAGGACTCCTCCGGCGCGCCTCCTCCTATGGCCGGCCGCACCCCCCCCCCCTTGCTCCTTTATATACGGGGGCAGGGGGCACCCTAGAGACACAACAATTGATCATTGATCTCTTAGCCGTGTGCGGTGCCCCCCTCCACCATAATCCACCTCGATAATACTATAGCGGTGCTTAGGCGAAGCCCTGCGTCGGTAGAACATCAACATCGTCACCACGCCATCGTGCTGACGAAACTCTCCCTCAACACTCGGCTGGATCGGAGTTCGAGGGACGTCATCGGGCTGAACGTGTGCTGAACTCGGAGGTGCCGTGCGTTCGGTACTTGATCGGTCAGATCGTGAAGACGTACGACTACATCAACCACATTGTGCAAACGCTTCCGCTTTCGGTCTACGAGGGTACGTGGACAACACTCTCCCCTCTCGTTGCTATGCATCACCATGATCTTCCGTGTGCGTAGGAAAATTTTGAAATTACTACGTTCCCCAACAGATATGATCAACATAGTGGTGTTCACCATTGAAAACTACTCCATCTCACGTGATGATCGGACATGGTTTAGTTGATATGGATCACGTGATCACTTAGATGATTAGAGGGATGTCTATCTAAGTGGGAGTTCTTAAGTAATATGATTAATTGAACTTTAATTTATCATGAACTTAGTCCTGGTAGTATTGGCATAACTATGTTGTAGATCAATAGCTCGCGATGTAGCTCCCCATGTATTTTTGATATGTTCCTAGAGAAAAACTATGTTGAAAGATGATAGTAGCAATGATGCGGACAAGGTCCGTGATCTGAGGATTATCTTCATTGTTGCACAGAAGAATTATGTCCGTGATGCACCGCTAGGTGACGGACCTATTGCAGGAGCAGATGCAGATGTTATGAACGTTTGGCAAGCTCGGTATGATAACTACTTGATAGTTTAGTGTGTCATGCTTTACGGCTTAGAACCGGGACTTCAAAAACGTTTTGAACGCCTCAGAGCGTATAAGATGTTCCAAGAGCTTGGTATTTCAGAGTCATGCCCGAGTCGAGAGGTATGAGACCTCTGACAAGTACTTTGCCCACAAGATGGAGGAGAATAGCTCAACCAGTGAGCATGTGCTCAGATTGTCTGAGTACTACAATCGCTTGAATCAAGTGGGAGTTAATATTCCAGATAAAATAGTGATTGACAGAGTTCTGTAGTCACTATCACCAAGTTACTGGAACTTCGTGATGAACTATAATATGCAAAGGATGACGAAAACGGTTCCCAATCTCTTCGTGATGCTGAAATCGACGAAGGCAGAAATCAAGAAAAGCATCAAATGTTGATGGTTGACAAAACCACTAGTTTCAAGTAAAAGGGAAAGGGAAAGAAAGGGAACTTCAAGAAGAATGGCAAGCAAGTTGCCACTCCCATGAAGAAGCCCAAAGGTAGACCCAAGCCTGAAACTGAGTGCTTCTACTGCGAAGGAAATGGTCACTCGAAGCGGAACTACCCCAAATACTTGGCGGATAAGAAGGATGGCAAAGTGAACAAAGTATATATGATATACATGTTATTGATGTGTACTTTACTAGTGTTCATAGTAGCCCCTGGGTATTTGATACTGGTTCAGTTGCTATGATTAGTAACTCGAAACAAGAGTTACAAAATGAACAAAGACTAGTTGAGGGCAAGGTGACGATGTGTGTTGGAAATGATTCCAAGGTTGATAAGATCACCATCGCACACTCCCTTTACCTTCGGGATTAGTGTTGAACCTAAAATAAATGTTATTTGGTGTTTGCGTTGAGCATAATATGATTGGATCATGTTTATTGCAATACGATTATTCATTTAAGTCAAAGAATAATTGTTATTTTGTTTACATGAATAGAACCTTCTGTGGTCATACACCCAAGGTGAATGGTTTATTGAATCTCGATCGTAGTAATACACATATTCATAATATTGATGCCAAAATATGCAAACTTGATAATGATAGTGCAACATATTTGTGGCACTGCCATTTAGGTCATATTGGTGTAAAGCGCATGAAGAAACTCCATGCTGATGGGCTTTTGAAATCACTTGATGCTTGCGAACCATGCCTCATGGAGAAGATGACTAAAACTCCATTCTCCGAAACAATGGAGCGAGCAACTGACTTATTGAAAATAATACATACTGATGTATGCGATCCGATGAGTGTTGAGGCTCGCGGCGGGTACCGTTATTTTTCTGACCTTCACAGATGATTTGAGCAGATATGGGTATATCTACTTGATGAAACATAAGTCTGAAACATTTGAAAAGTTCAAAGAATTTCAGAGTGAAGTGGGAAATCATCGTAACAAGAAAATAAAGTTTCTACGATCTGATCGCGGAGACGAATATTTGAGTTACGAGTTTGGTCTTCATTTGAAACAATGTGGAATAGTTTCGCAAATCACGCCAGCTAGAACACCACAGTGTAATGGTATGTCCGAACATCATAACCGTACTTTATTAGATATGGTGCAATCTATGATGTCTCTTACCGATGTATCACTATCTTTTGGGGGTTATGCATTAGAGACAGCTCCATTCACGTTAAATAGGGCACCATCTAAATCTGTTGAGACGACACCATATGAACTGCGGTTTGGCAAGAAACCCAAGTTGTCGTTTCTTAGAATTTGGGGCTGTGATGCTTATGTGAAAAAGCTTCAACCTGAGAAGCTCGAACCCAAATCGAAGAAATATGTCTTCATAGGATACCCAAAAGAAACTGTTGGGTACACCTTCTATCACAGATCCGAAGGCAAGATCTTTGTTGCTAAGATTGGATCCTTTCTAGAGAAGGAGTCTCTCTTGAAAGAAGTGAGTGCACTACTGGAATCAGAGGATTTTCCATCAGCCCCTTCTTTGTCGTCTGCTAGCGGATGGCAAAGGAGGTCTTTGCCGTCCGTTTCCAAAAAACAGACGACAAAGAACTGGCTGATGGCAAAGATCATATTTGCCATCAGCCAGTTCTTTGCCGTCTGCTAGCGGATGGCAAAGAAGCTTTGCCGTCGGCTAGCAGACGGCAAAGAGGGAGGGGCCCCACTGACGAGCTGCTTAAAAAAAAAACTTAACGGCCCCCCTCTTTGCCGTCTGCTAGCAGACGGCAAAGAGCAAAAAAGCGGACGGCAAAGGGGGGCGAACGGCAAAGATTTAACATATCTAACGGCCACGCCCCACCCCGCCCCTCTCTCTGTTTCTCTCTCTCTTCACACGCGCGCCGCCGCCCCCACCACTCGCCGCCGCCCTGTCGCCCCACCACCCCGCCGCCCCCGCCCCGGTGCCACCGCGGCCCCGCCGCCCTGCTGTCTCGGCGCCACCGCGCCCCGGCCCCCCGGCGCCCCACCGCCCCGGCCCTGTCGCCACTGCCGCCCGGCGCCGTCGCCCCACCACCCGGCGCCCCACCGGCCCCCCGCCCCGTCACCCCCGCCGCCCTGCCGTCTCGGCGCCGCCGCGCCCCGGCCCCGGCCCCGTCGCCACTGCCGCCCGGCGCCGCCGCCCCAGGCCGCCCCGCCCCCCTCCTCCACCGGCCCTGCCCCAAGTGAGCTCTACCTCCTCTTTTTTTTCCTTTTTTTTTTGTTTTAGGTTTATGTTTAGTTTAGATTTAGTTTTAGATTTAGTTTTAGTTTTAGGTTTAGGTTTAGTTTAGTTTTAGGTTTAGATTTAGTTTTTTCCTTTTTTCTGTTTTTTTAGTTTTAGGTTTATGTTTAGTTTAGATTTAGTTTTAGTTTTAGTTTTAGATTTAGGTTTAAGTTTAGTTTAGTTTTAGGAAAGAAGAAGAAGAAAAAAAGAGGAGAGGAGGAGAAGAAGAAGAGGAAAAAGGAAAGGAAGAAGAAGAAGAGGAGGAGGAGAAGAAAAAAGAAGAAGAGGAAGAAGAAGAAGAAGAAGAAGAAGAAGAAGAAAAAAGAGGAGAGGAGGAGAAGAAGAAGAGGAAAAAGGAAAGGAGGAAGAAGAAGAAGAAGAAGAAGAAGAAGAAGAAGAAGAAGAAGAAGAAGAAGAAGAAGAAGAAGAAGAAGAAGAAGAAGAAGAAGAAGAAGAAGAAGAAGAAAAGGAAGAAAAGGAAGAAAAGGAAGAAGAGGAAGAAGAAGAAAAGGAAAAAAGAGGGGGAAAACCCGACCCGACACGGCACCCCGACCCCGACCCGGCACCCCGGCACGACACCCCGACCCCGACACCCCGACCCCGACCCCGACACCCCGACCCCGACCCCGACACCGACACGGCACCCCGACCCCGACCCGGCACCCCGACCCGAGACCCCGACCCCGAGACCCCGACCCCGACACCCTGACCCCGAGCCTGACCCGACACCCCGACCCCGACAACCGACCCCCTGACCCCGACACCCCGACCTCGACACGACACCCCGACCCCCCGACCCCGAAACAGCACCCCGACCCCCCGACCCCGAAACAGCACCCCGACCCCGACACGGCACCCCGACACCGACACGACACCCGACCCCCCGACCCCGAAACAGCACCCCGACCCCGACACGGCACCCCGACACCGACACGACACCCCGACCCCCGACACCTCCCGAAAAGGTGTTCTTTGGCCTTCCAGAGGCCGACGGGGTCATATATTTGTGAATTATTAGTTAGGTCATATATTTTTCAATTTTGTTATGAAAACATCATATATAATTGTGTTGATCAGGTAGTTTTAAATGTGCAGTTGTTTCATCGCTGCGAGGTTTGGTGTTCGATGACCTCGCCGTGCGTTTGACGAGCTCTGCCCCTTCGTTCGTGGGTGAGCACAAATGACATGTCCTCCTCCCCCATTAATTATTTGATCTATTCTGATGAAACTTGATAGCTAGCTATATATGTGTCTTGAATCATCAGTATGCGTAACCAATATGTGTCTCCCGTTTGAAAGCGTCATAGTTATAAATATGCATGCATTTGCATATTTATAACCTTGATTCTTTCGAATTGTCCAACGCTATCCATGGACAGCCCGAGTATGTGTAGATTGGGTTCGTTTTCCCATATGCTTTGCTCCGGATCCGACGCATAAATTTCGTCAGTGCCTCCCCTGTTGTTCTCCGGGTACACATCCTCTCTGTTTATTGCAGAGACGTGTATCAGGAGAACAGCGGGGAGGTGCTGCCGAAATTTTGCGTCGGATCCGGAGCATAGCATGGTAAAATGAACCCAATCTACACATACACGGGTGGGATTAGGACCTATCATTACCTATTAGAATGTAGGTTGCATGGACGTAATAAAATTGACAAAGTAGATCAACTGATGAATATATACATGGTGAATTACATATATAATTGTTGTGTGTCCAGTAGCTCTGAAAGTCAAGATGAGTGATCGTGCGTGGATGTATACCGGTCACACTGGTCAGAACAAATGGAGCGCTGAATGGTTCACAAAAACCAAGGGGTTTGTGCAAGCCGCAATTGCAAATGGCCAGAGGAAAACCTGGTGCCCCTGTTTCCGGTGCGACAATTGGGAAAAGAGGACAGAGGCTGAAATGGGCAAACACCTGCAGAAGAGTGGTTTTACGCCCGATTATACGGTGTGGACATTTCATGGTGAGTCTGCCCAACGTGACCGAGCTGAGGTGGATCATCGTCGCACCGACGAGCATGGTACCGGGATGGAAAACATGGTGCAAGACTATGATGATGCTCGGGATTATGACGAGGAGATGGAGGAATCTGCAAAGGCCTTCAATGAAATGTTGGAGTCTTCAAAACGTCCGCTCCACGAGCACACTGAGCTTTGTCAGTTGGATGCCATCTCACAAGTAATGGCTCTGAAGGCTCAGTTCAACTTGGGCAGAGAATGCTATGACGCAATTATGACAGTATTTGGACGCTTTCTACCCAAAGGCCATGTAATGCCTGCAAACCTGTACCAGTCCGTTCATTTGACAAGTACGACATCAACGGGTATCGCTTTCGTACCTATGGCAAAGAGCTATCTATGGCCGACCGAAAGTCTACAAATTTTTGTGTATCTGCTATCGGCGAAGGAGGTACCGAGTATTATGGGAGAGTTGAAGCAATTTATGAACTTCTGTTCTATGGTGAAAACCCACCGAATGTCGTAGTCTTCAAATGTTATTGGTTTCAGCCGAAGGAGACTAGAAGGACTCATGAACATATAGGGCTAGTTGAAATCAACCAAAGCACCCATTTAGATGTTCCTGATGTCTATATTACGGCTCAACAGGCGACCCAAGTATTCTATCTACCGTGGGCCCGCCAAACTAATCCAAATCTGAAAGGTTGGGATGTCGCTTATGAAGTGCCGCCACGTGCTAGACTTTCTCCCCCAAAGGAAGAGGATTATGAACCTCACATTAACCCAGACACATATGAAGGAGAATTCTTCCAAGAGACACGTCTTTCCAAAAAGCGTTTCAAGAACCGCTATACTTCACCCCAAAACATTGAAGTAGACAACGACAGTGAATCCGACATCACCCAGAGGAGGAACAAGAAGAGCCAGAACAAGAAGAGGTTACTGCTGCGGATGACCTGTCAATGCTTGACCGATTACGTCAAGGTGGCCTTGCACATGTTGATGCAAATGAACCCTATGAGCCCATCATTGATTATAGTGATGATGATGATTATGCATTTATTGATGATATTGATAGAGATTATTAGTAGTGTCAGGTATTCAATTTTTTATGTTGTACTTGATGATGATACACTTAAGTGATATACATATTATTATTCATGTCGGTACTTTTTTTATGTTGTACTAATTTCGTTTATTCTTTGTCATGGCAGGTGTTGAAAGATGGTGGGCGCTGGTCGGGAGCGCGCCGAGGCCCCTTCTTCGTCGGCGCGTGGTGCGAGGTCTTCCATTCCACACGCACCTCTCCGCCGAGCGTTGCTGGACAGTATGGCGACACCGCCGGGCCCTTCTTCGTGGACCGCGGTGCCCAGCAGGGGACGAGGTAAGAAGAAGAGAGGAGGTGGAGCACGTGGTCGCGGGAGAGGAGGTAGGGTGACTCTTACGACGCCTTCCTCGCCGCCACCCCCAGCTGTTTCACCCGAGCACGTGACTGCTAGGGTGGACTCGTCCGAGGAGGAGGCTACACGGACTCCGGTCCATGAGCCTCCGGTCCACGGGTCTTCGGCCCACGAGAGTTGGGCCCACGAGACCCCAGAGGAGCACACGTCTGGATGGGGTACCTGGTCGGGTCAGCCTGAGGAGCCGAGTGGCCATGTTGATGATGGCGGGGAGCCGAGTGGCCATGCTGATGATGGCGGGGAGCCGACTGATATTGAGGAGGAGGGGGGCAACGTCTACCAGCGTGGTGCTACACGGCTCCCGTCCGTGCCGGCGACCCACGAGCAGAGGTGGTTGATTTTCCCTGATGGGGAGAGGTAAGTGCATTTAATCTTTTTGTACCTTCTGCATTCACGTTTCTTCAAATAACTAATGCGTTGGCCTTGTCATGCTGCAGGGGTTGGGACCACCATGAAAGTGTCCGTCGGCCCAACTCCGTCCTTGGAGTTCTGATTCGGCAAAACTTCTCGGGGTTTGTCACGTTGCCTGGTGAGGGTCGGCTTCCAGAGGTTGGATTGAGTTGGGAGGACTACTTGGCTTCCCCGGCCCCGCCGGGTGAGATTATCGACGGTGTCTTGTGCAAGACGAGGGCAGACGTGGTGATCAGAAAGTTCTGGGTAATTTCTCCTTTACACAATTAAAAATCTTCAACTAGCTAGTTATTAATTGTACTAATCAATATTGTCTCATTTGATTGCAGACATTCTACAGGTGTGAGGAGGGATACGAGGAGGAGGCGGCAGATGTTATCGACAAGGAGTGCAAGCGCCTACTTCAGAACTTACGGCATGAGGTTCGGGTGCAGGCTGTTCGAGACTACTACGCCGGGCGTGGTATCAAGAAGCCCAAGCAGGAGTGCCGCGATAAGTTCTTGAGTAAGGAGTAGTACATGAAGGTAATTCTTAAGGCCTTGTACTTACTTCCTTCATTTAGTAATTCATAGCCGTAGCGCTCAAGTTTCTATTTGCTAACTTAGGCCCCTCCGAGATGGTGTGCGGATCGGATGGATTGTTGGGAGGTGTTGGTCAATGCGTGGTGCTCAAAAGAATGGCGGGCCACCCACAACGAGGCCAAGGACAAACGTGCCCAAATGGAAGGTGTGCCACACCATCAAGGCAGCTCCAACTTATTTCAGTACGGGCGGAACTGGGTATGTGGTTTGCTTCATGATTCATGCAATTCATTCATCATGCTAGTTTTAGCCCTTTAATTACTAGTTTACTTTGTTTCTCTCTTTCAGGCACGCTACAATAAGGCGGATAAGGTGCCAGAGGTGTACGACCTGTATGCCATGGCCCACACTGGCCCTTACAAGAAAGTCAAGGCATTCTCTGCGTCTGACCTCGATGATCCAAAGAACTTCACCAACATCTCCGCCCACGACAAGCTCGTGCAATATAGAGATCAGGGGAAGGCGAGGAAAGGGGAGGACTTTAACCCGAGCCAGGGTCCCATTGATACAGAGCTACTGATGATATCTGGTGGCGGGAGGTCCCATGGATCCATAGCCATGGGAGATGGACTTATCCGTTGTCCTAGCACTCTCCCGGAGATCAAGGCGCGCCAGTCGAGCTCCGCTCCTGAGATAAGGCCTCGTGAACGGCCAGTCCAACTCGCCTTCAAGGTTAGTTATACGTACTCAGCTATCTTTCTCCATTACATTGTGTGCGCTTCCATCAATGATTACAAATGGTCATGTGAGTGGTTTTGCGGGCTGCTATACAGAGTGAGAGAGATAGAACGGAGAAACTTCTGGCAGAGGCGGCGGAGAGGCAGCGTGAGTTGGAGGAGAGGACGACAAAGATGTTGGAGGAGGAGAGGGCACGGAATGACATGCAGGCAAGGGCCATGTACGAGCTCCTTGTGGTAAGTTTCTTCTGCAGATTACTTGCTAGTATTAACATTTGAGTCTCATTACTAACTAGTATGACTCTGTTGTGAAAACCAAATGTGCAGTCTGTGTGCGAGAAGTCCGGTCAGACCGCTCCGCCGATGCCAGTGATTGCTCCTAGGAGCACGGTGAGTTTAATTTGAATGGACATTACTTGCTAGTCTTAACATTTGAGTGTCATAATGCTAACGAGACATTGGAAATGATCTTTGGTGCAGCTTAACTCCAGAAACGCATCGCACGATCCTTCTCCAGCTACCGGCGCGAGCCAGCCTGCTCCTACACCTCCCTGATCACGGTAAGTTTCTCTAGTGTTTTGCTTAACAAATGCATAAAGACCTAGACTTAGCTTTATTTCCTCCAATATGCTTACCATAATGACCTAGAGTTAGCTTCTTTTCCTCCAAAATGACTTAATAAGCTTACTGACCTCATAAACCATCCATTTTACCTAAGTTAGCTCTAAAACGATATGTACTTAGCTTACTTATGTCAAAAATTGCATAATTAGCTTAGTTAGCTCATAAACGATCCATTTTACCTAAGTTAGCTCTAAAATGACTCATTTTACCTTAGTTAGCTTATAAGTGATCCAATTTATCCAAGTTAGCTCTAAAATGACCCATTTTACGTAGATTAGCTCCTAAATGATCCATTTTACCTACGTTAGCTTTAAAATGACCCATTTCACCTAGGTTAGCTCCAAAATGACCCATTTCACCTAGGTTAGCTCCAAAATAACCCATCTTACCTAGGTTAGCTTATAAATGATCCAGTTTATCCAAGTTAGCTCTAAAATGACCCAATTTACCTGAGTAGCTCCTAAATGATCCATTTCACCTAAGTTAGCTAAAAACGATCCATTTCACCTAAATTAGCTCTTAAATGATCCATTTCACCTAAGTTAGCTCAAAAACGATCCATTTCACCTTAGTTAGCTCAAAAACGTGGCATTTCACCTTAGTTAGCTCATAAACGACCCATTTCAACTAAGTTAGCTAAAAAATGATCCATTTCACCTAAGTTAGCTAAAAAACGATCCATTTCACCTTAGTTAGCTCAAAAACGATCCATTTCACCTTAGTTAGCTCATAAACGACCCATTTCAACTAAGTTAGCTCATAAATGATCCATTTCACCTAAGTTAGCTCATAAATGATCCATTTCACCTAAGTTAGCTCAAAAGGATCCATTTCACCTTACTTAGCTCAAAAACGATGCCCTTCACCTTAGTTAGCTCATAAACGACCCATTTCAACTAAGTTAGCTCATAAATGATCCATTTCAACTAAGTTAGCTCATAAACAACCCATTTCAACTTAGTTAGCTCATATATGATCCATTTCACCTAAGTTAGCTCATAAATGACATATACTTCTTGTTCTAGTCTTCTTCTTGTTCTAGTCACCTATTTCTAACTTTCTTATTTACCATTTTGCAGATTTCATTCACTTCATGGAAGCTAGATTGCTATGATGGAGTGCTTGCTTTTCCTTTGATGAAACTTTGCATTGTATCTAGCTTGCTATGATGGAACTTGCCATCTTGATGAAACTTTGCATTGTAATATATATATGGATGGAACAATGTGTATGGATGGAACTTGCTTATGTATGAACAATGTGTATGGATGAAACTGATGTGATATGTGATATGAAACTTATGTGCTGGATATGTGATATGGAAATATATCTATATATGTCATATATATTTGCTGTGAAAATTGTTGGATTTAAAAAAAAGGAAAAAAAGAGCCAATATGCAGGCTCTTTGCCGTCTGCCATCGACGGCAAAGGCCTCTTTGCCATCAGCAGCGGACGGCAAAGAGGCCACGTGGCAGGCAACTGTGCTTCCTGGGAGGCTGACCAATTTGGTCAGTTTGCCTACAGTGCCTGACGGCAAAGGCTTTGCCGTCCGCGGCGGACGGCAAAGAGTAAAAACTTTGCCTACAGCGGCGGACGGAAAAGGCCTGCCGTGTAGTGACATCGGCTGACATCATTCGGCGGACGGCAAAGGCCTTCCGAAGTTTGCCGTCAGCGGCGGACGGCAAAGGCCTGCCGTTAACCACCTAACGAAGTAACAGCGCATTTATTGCCGTCTGCATTCTTTGTCATCCGCTTCTGATGGCAAAGGCCCCTTTGTCGTCAGCCGCCCGAAGCAGACGGCAAAGTAGCTCTTTGCCGGACCTTACTTTGCCGTCCCCTTTTGCCGTCCGCGTCGGACGGCAAAGACCTTTGCCGTCCGCCATCCATGCCTTTGCCGTCTGCCGTGGCAGATGGCAAAGTAGCTGATTCATGTAGTGGTGGGAGGAAAGTAGAACTTGATGAGGTAGTTGTGCCTTCTCCCTTATTGAAAAGTAGTTCATCACAGAAATCAGTTCCAGTGATTCCTACACCAATTGGTGAGGAAGATAATGATGATGATCATGAAACTTCTGATCAATTTACTACCGAACCTCGTAGGTCAACCAGAGTAAGATCCACACCAGAGTGGTACGGTAATCCTGTTCTGGAGGTCATGTTACTTGACCATGACAAACCTACAAACTATGAGGAAGCGATGATGAGCCTAGATTCCGCGAAATGGCTTGAGGCCATGAAATCTGAGATGGGAAACATGTATGAGAAAAAAGTATGGAATTTGATTGACTTGCCCGATGATCAGCTAGCCATTGAGAATAAATGGATCTTCAAGAGGAAGACGTACGCTGATAGTAGTGTTACTATCTACAAAGCTCGAATTGTCACAAAAAAGTTTTCGACAAGTTCAAGGTGTTGACTACTATAAGATTTTCTCACTCGTAGCGATGCTTAAGTCTGCCCGAATCATGTTAGCAATTACCACATTTTATGAAATCTGGCAAATGGATGTCAAAACTACATTCCTTAATGGATTTCTTAAAGAAGAGTTGTATATGATACAAACAGAAGGTTTTGTCAATCATAAAGGTGCTAACAAAATGTGCAAGCTCCAGCGATCCATCTATGGACTGGTGCAAGCATCTCGGAGTTGAAATATACGCTTTGATAAGTTGATCAAAGCATATAGTTTTATACAGACTTGCGGTGAAGCCTGTATTTACAATAAAGTGAGTGGGAGCACTACAGCCTTTCTGATAAGTATATGTGAATGACATATTGTTGATCGGAAATGATGTATAATTTTCTAGAAAGCATAAAGGAGTGTTTGAAAGGAGTTTTTTAAAGAAAGACCTCGGTGAAGCTGCTTACATATTGGGCATCAAGATCTATAGAGATAGATCAAGATGCTTGATAAGATTTTTCAATGAGTACATACCTTGACAAGATTTTTGAAGTAGTTTAAAATGGAACAGTCAAAGAAGGAGTTCTTGCCTGTATTGCAAGGTGTAAAGTTGAGTAAGACTCAAAACACGACCATGGAAGAAAATAGAAAGAGAATGAAAGTCATTCCCTATGCCTCAGCCATAGGTTCTATAAAGTATGCTATGTTGTGTACCAAACCTTTTGTGTACCTTGCCATGAGTTTGGCAAAGGGGTACGATATTGATCCAGGAGTGGATCACTTGACAGCGGTCAAAATTATCCTTAGAAGACTAAGGAGATATTTCTCGGTTATGGAGGTGATAAAGAGTTCATCGTAAAGAGTTACGCTGATGCAAGCTTTTACACCGATCCGGATGACTCTGAGTCTCAATCTGGATACATATTGAAAGTGGGAGCAATTAGCTAGAGTAGCTCCATGCAGAGCATTGTAGACATAGAAAATTTGCAAAATACATACGGCTCTGAATATGACAAACCCATTGACTAAGCTTCTCTCACAAGCAAAACATGATCACGCCTTAGTACTCTTTGGGTGTTAATCACATAGCGATGTGAACTACATTATTGACTCTAGTAAAACCCTTTGGGTATTAGTCACATGACGATGTGAACTAATAACATGGTGATGTGAACTACTGGTGTTAAATCACATGACGATGTGAACTAGATTATTGACTCTAGTGCAAGTGGGAGACTGAAGGAAAATATGCCCTAGAGGCAATAATAAAGTTGTTATTTATATTTCCTTATATCATGATAAATGTTTATTATTCATGCTAGAATTGTATTAACCGGAAACTTAGTACATGTGTGAATACATAGACAAAACAGAGTGTCCCTAGTATTCCTCTACTTGACTAGCTCGTTAATCAAAGATGGCTATGTTTCCTGACCATAGACATGTGTTGTCATTTGATGAACGGGATCACATCATTAGAGAATGATGTGGTGGACAAGACCCCATCCGTTAGCTTAGCATTATGATCGTTGAGTTTTATTGCTATTGCTTTCTTCGTGACTTATACATGTTCCTCTGACTATGAGATTATGCAACTCCCAAATACCGGAAGAACACCTTGTGTGCTATCAAACATCACAACGTAACTGGGTGATTATAAAGATGCTCTATAGGTGTCTCCGAAGGTGTTTGTTGGGTTGGCATAGATCGAGATTAGGATTTGTCACTCCGTGTATCGGAGAGGTATCTCTGGGCCCTCTCGGTAATGCACATCACTATAAGCCTTGCAAGCAATGTGACTAATGAGTTAGTTGCGGGATGATGCATTACGGAATGAGTAAAGAGACTTGCCGGTAACGAGATTGAACTGGGTATGATGATACCGATGATCGAATCTCGGGCAAATAACATACCGATGACAAAGGGAACAACGTATGTTGTTATGCGGTTTGACCGATAAAGATCTTCGTAGAATATGTAGGAGCCAATATGAGCATCCAGGTTCCGCTATTGGTTATTGACGGGAGATGAGTCTCGGTCATGTCTACATAGTTCCCGAACCCGTAGGGTCCGCACGCTTAACGTTCGATGACGATCGGTATTATGAGTTTATGTGTTTTGATGTACCGAAGGTAGTTTGGAGTCCCGGATGAGATCACGGACATGGCGAGGAGTCTCGAAATGGTCGAGACATAAAGATTGATATATTGGATGACTATATTCGGACACGGAATGGTTCCGAGGTGTATCGAGTATTTACCGGAGTACCGGGGGGTTACCGGAACCCCCCGAGGGGGTCAATGGGCCTTCATGGGCCTTAGTGGAAGAGAGGAGGAGGAGGCCAAGTGGAGGGCGCGCGCCCCCCAAGCCCAATTCGAATTGGGGAGGGGCCGGCACCCCTTTTCCTTCTCTCCCTCTTCCCCTTCCTTCCCCCTCCTAGTTGGACTAGGAAAGGGGGGAACCTACTCCTAGTAGGAGTAGGATTCCCCCCTTGGGGCGCGCCCCATGAGGTCGGCCGGCCCCCTCCTCCACTCCTTTATATACGGGGGAGGGGGGCACTCCATAGACACACAAGTTGTTTTCTTAGCCGTGTGCGGTGCCCCCCTCCACAGATTTCCACCCCGGTCATATTGTCGTAGTGCTTAGGCGAAGCCCTGCGTTGGTAACTTCATCATCATCGTCAACACGCCGTCGTGCTGACGAAAATCTCCCTCGGCCTTAGCTGGATCTAGAAGTTCGAGGGACGTCACCGAGCTGAACGTGTGCAGATCGCGGAGGTGTCGTGCGTTCGGTACTTGATCAGTTGGATCACGAAGACGTTCGACTACATCAACCGCGTTACTTAACGCTTCCGCTTTCGGTCTACGAGGGTACGTGGACACACTCTGCCCGCTCGTTGCTATGCTTCTCCTAGATAGATCTTGCGTGATCGTAGGATTTTTTTTTTGAAATACTACGTTCCCCAACACCCACTCGTGCAGCCAGCGGCGGCCGAAGCCCTTGGCCGCCACCTCGTCGTCGGGGAACCTCTCCGTCATGGTGAGTGTGGACGGTGAAGGCCGGGTTTTTTGGGCAAGAAAGGTGGTCGGCACTAGAGCGGTGCAGGCGAGAGAGAGATAGCTTGGCGAGTTTGCAGCGAGCGGCGACGAAGGTCGGCTTTTATAGCGGCGAGAGGGCGGGAGCGGTGTGGATGCATGGTGGGAAAGGGCGGAACGCGCAGCGGGATTGGGCAGGGACGCGCGGCGGTAGCTCCCATCACTGCGTCGTCCTTCATCAATGGAAGGTTGACCGGCGACCACATTGATTCGCGCAGGAGCCGAGGCTAGGCGATCAAGACGACGAATCCTATTCGCTGACTCGGCGAGCCCATAGGGTGGGAATCTAGCGCGGGTTGTTTTCGTGCCATTTTTCTTTCCCCCGGCGCCCCCGGTCGCCCCCCAGCGTGATGGGTTCGGCCTGAGCCCGCCGACGCCAATTTCAACCCAAACCGATGAAAGTTGGGCTTCTGAGGGCGTGACTGGGCGCTTTTTTTTGCGCCGACGATAAAAAAAGTGCCTTGAGGACCTGTTGGGTGGGGGAGGGGTGGAGATGCTTTAGGCACTAGCACCTTTGAGGTGTACCAATGCACCAGGCAACCAAAAACACATTTAGAAGCTGTGACTAGAGATGAACATCTATACCATGTCATAAAATCTAAGGTTTGAATTCAATTCACAAATTGATAGACAAAAAGGCAAAATATGGTGTAATGTAAAAAAAGGGCAAAACTTGAGTTGATTCTCACAAAAATGATGGTATTCAAATTTTAGGAGCGAAGGATTTGGTGCCACATGAGATGCCCTATTTTCATTGGTAATTTTTTTAGTTGATTTTGCAAGAATCTTGGCATATAATACAAGTTAGAGCATCTCCAGCTGCGTCCCCAACAGGCCCTCCCCAGGCGTTTTTGCCGCGCCGGCGCCGAAAAAACGGCCCAGTCGCGCCCCCAGAAGCCCGTTTTTCGCCGGCTCGGGCCGAAACTGGTGCCGGCGGACCCAGGCCGAACCCGGCGCCCTGGGGGGGCGCCTGGGGCGCCGGCACAAGCGAAAAGGGCGCGTGGGTCCGCCCTGTCGGCGAGTCGAGCGCCTCTTCCCGCCGTTTCTTCCCACTTTTCCCCCACTTCCCTCACATTCTCTTCCTTCCTCCCGCCAATCTCCCTCCCGCTCGCCTTCCAGACGGCCGCCATGCCACCGAAGAAGTACGTCGTCCCCCGCGCGGCGGCAACCGCGACCGCCTCCGTCGCCCATCCGAAGCAGAGGAAGCCGAGGGCGCCGCCGTCCAAGCCACCGGGCATGTCAAATGCCGAGTGGAGGGCGGAAGTTCAGCGACGGGAGGCTGTCACCGCCGACCGGCAGAACAGGGCCATCGCCAAGAAGACCCGCGACAACGCAGCGCGTGCGGCTGCGGCTGCCTCATCGGCGGACCAAGCCGAGGCCGAGGCGACTCGCGCGGGGATGATGAATCCACCCGGTAGCCACGCCCAGTACGCGCCCTGGGGCCAGCAAGGCGTCGACTCTCCGCAACCATGGGGATCGCCCTCGCCGGGCTACGCCGACGGGGACGCGCATGGTGGGTTCAACCCAAACGTCACCTTCCCCCATGGACACCCGGCCCAGCACACGCCCTCGCCCGCCTTCGCCGGCGTGCAGTACCCTCCATACAACTACTTGCCGCCCGCCTACGCTTCCTCCCCGAAGCCCCCACTCCGCCATGGCCGGACGGCAACAAAGGTGCCAAGAAGGGGAAATACGCCGACGCGACTACCGCTCGAGTGCAGGAGTCCATCGAGCACTGCCTCGCCGACGCGCAGGCCCAGGCCGTCCTTCGAGAGGAGAAGACCGACGCGCGGTGGTCGGCGTTGATGTCGAGCAGCGCCGTCAAGCTCGACCTGCTCCGGTCCAACGTCGCCGCGAAGAAGAGAAACACCGACCTGGCTTTCCTGCTGGGCGGGGCGGACATGCTCCAGTGCACCGACGAGGCGGTCAAGGCGTGGTACTTGGCGGAGCGCGGCCTCATCCTGAACCAGCTTCCCTCGACAACACCGCCGACGCCGACGCCGCCGCCAAGCCCGCGTGATGACGCCTCCACGACGCCCAGCACCACCGAAGCCACGCCGACACAGCCCAGCGCAGAAGCAGCTCCGACACCGCCAAGCCCGCGCACGCCAACTCCGCCGACGCCTGGGGCAGAGCCCGCCGAGTGGTGCGTTGCGCACGCGAAGTTCTGCCGCTCTATTTTTTGTACGCCGAACTGTGACTTGCGATCGCCGGACTTGTGGCGTCTTTTGTGAGCGGGAACGACCAAGTTCGAATTTTCCGCGTCCTGGGGGCAGCGCCTGGGGGTGTGACTGGGAGCTAGGTCGCCCCCAGGGGCCGAACTAGCGCCGGTTCGCCCCCAGACCGCTCTTTTTTTGCGCCCTCGGGGGCCGAACGGCTGGAGATGCTCTTAGCTGTCGATAACAGGAAGTATGATATACTAATATCATGCATATTATACTAGTGTACAATACTACTTTATACTAATATCATGCATATTATACTAGTGTACAATACTACTTTAAGTTACTACATCTTATGTTACTTTATTAATTGTCATGTATGACATAAAGTAGTACAACATTTACTATGATGCAGTATCATAATATGATGTTACATTCTCTCTTTCCCCATTTAATTGTGTGCCATCAAAAAAGTCTAATTGACATGCATGATACATATTCTCTCTTTCTCCATTTAATTGTGTACCGCATCATAAAAAAAATCTAGTTGGCATACATGATACTGTTTATGATACTACCGTTACGACCAGCCTTACACAACAAACCACATTTATTACAGAAGGACCTGCAGTGACTCTGGTACATGACCAAGAGGCCAAAAGCGCAAAGGAGAAACAGAAAATGATTTCAGTATGGTTTGAAAGAATGCAGCAGAAAACTGTCACCTTGTGGTGTCAAATCTGTCTATACAAAATACTTATGCATGTCAGGATTATGCGTTGCTTCTCAAAACCATGCCTAGCTACAACAGCAGCTATTGGCGCCACAGCACCGTGTCTGGCAGGAGCTCGACTCTGCTGGCTACCTAACAAAAAAGTGCCTCTTCCCATCATCATCCCCTCTAGAACGCCAACTCTTCTTCCTCTTGACCTGTTTGAGGCAACGTGCCTGCCGTCGCCGCATCCCGAAGGTCCTCAGCCTTCTCGGCACTGATGTCGAGTAAATACTGCAACCTTGACAGCTTATCCTGCTTCGGAATGCTCTTCATGTACACACAGTACAGGTCGTCAAGCTCGCGCGGAGTGGGCCATGACAAAGGCTTCGAAGCAGGCACAGCAGCATCACATGCGAGCAGGTCGTTCAGTGATGAAATCTGCATCAGATATGAAGCAATGAAAATTTTCACCACAAACTTCAAGAAATCTGCAGGAGTATAACCTAGCAGATGTTATTATACCTATATCTCTAGGAGCAATTACGTAAATTTAACAAAACAAGCAGACAATGGGGCACACGGTACGTACCACACCATCTCTCTTCTTCTGCCGAAGCAAAGCAACAGCCTGGACAAGGGCGTTCTCCAACCTAACCTTCGCAATGTCCTGAACAATCGACCTGGCCTTCTCAGCACTTATGATAAGATCAGCTGGCATCTTTACATACACTTCCTCTTCATCAAATTCACCTGTGCCTGATGAGAATATCTCCTCAGCACACTTTTTGTAAATGGTTTCTCGCAACGGTTCTGAAATCAAGCTGTCCAGCTCGAAATTTGCGTCTTTCAATCCTCGGACCTGCTGTATACCAATCTGTCCTCGCGATATAGATGCTTCAATTGCACTAGACAACTTTGTCGTTGTGATGCTCTTAATGATTTTCTGTGCATGCTCAGATGGCAAACCAACCTGCTTCTGTATCGTTGCAAGCTGGTCAGCCTTGGATTCTGTCAACTTCCCATCAGCTAGAACCACTTCAGCCTGTTGCACAAATGCTTTTTCTGCCAGCTTAATGTGGACATCTTGAGCTTCTTTGGCGGTTAAACCAAGTATGCGTCCCAATTGCTTTAGCATTAAATACTCCGAATCGTCTTTCTTCGAGGAGATTGCTGTCCCGAATGAAACATTAGTAGTCTCACCAGTGATACAGAACATCAAATATGTTTGATACAGCTCAGCTCTATCTCTCAATGGAAGATCATCCTTGAGGCTTATCTCTTTCTGACTTGACTTGCCCAGCTTTTCTTTTAGCTCTTTATCAGGCCTTGTCTTCTTCAATGTTTCTAGTGATTCCCATTCATAGTCCTCATCCTCTCCCTCAGATTCAGTCGTTTCAGGTTCTGAGGTCGCACTTGATGTTGCAGGTTCAGCAGTTGTTAGCTCCCCTTTAATGTCAGCCAGAAGCTCACTTACAACAACTGTGTTGAAGGAAATTAACTTCTTCAACTCTTTTGCCTGTTCAATGCGATTCCCAGCTGCTTTTGCTTTCTGAATGTAGTTCAGGAATAATTTCCGTACCTGCCATTTGAATTTGGCAATACAGAAAATTAATTGGATCTGCAGTTGGAATATACCAAAAGATATACATAGTAGTAGTTTCTACAGAAGAATATAGGCCAATCTATATAGCCTAATTTTTTAGGTAAGAGGCATACTGCTTTACTAAAGATGGTCATAGCAGCCTCCTTTTTCAAGTTTAGACTCTGTGCTGCTTTCCTAACTGCCTCTCGTCTATCAGCGTTGTATCCATCAACTGACAAAATTGCTTCCTTGACAACCTGCAATGTCCTAAAAAGGGTAAGAATACATTTACACAGAACAGGCCATCAACTTTGCTGAACTAATGCAGATCTGGAATTTAACCTAAAATTATGCAGTGTGTTAATGAAAGGCACAATAAAATACATCACCTTTTCAAACAATTGACCGCAGATGTCAGTATGAGCAGCATCAACAGTTTCTTGAGGAATGCAGAGACGCACTTGGAATGCCATCAAAGCTTCTGTTTCATCCTTGCTCAGCTCTCCGTCAGCTACAAACTGCTGAAGCTTCTGTCTGTAAATGTCTGAAGTATGAAGCGGCATTAATACGCGCTGATAATCATAAATACAAAGGCAGTAATTTTAGCCATATCATATTTGTCTCTTTCCTACTCCCTCCGATCCATAATAAGTGTCGTGGTTTTGGTTTAAATTTGAACTAAAACCATGAAACTTATTATGGATCGGAGGGAGTAGTAAAAATCCATAACTGCTCGTACAACACAAGAACAACAATGTATAACAAGATTAAGTAAATGCAGTCAGTTCCCTTGCTGCATATTACTTCCTATAGTCAATGTAAAATGTTGGCAACTAAAATAATAAGCAGCAGTATCAGCCCACAGCTAATGCCTGATGATTGTATAATGAATAATTGTGTGTACTGATGCAGCAAAAGGATATAGGATACCATATAGAACCTAGTTAAACCAGATTCTCAATTTGACTCGTGATTTTCCAGAATGGTACGCATCTTGCTAGCAAGAGAAGGATTAAACTGTAGCAAATATAGAGTTACGCTGTAAAACTAGAAGCAAGTGACAACGTGGTACCTTCATGCATCTTGCTAGCAAGTTCAGGATCAAACTGTAGCTCTTCGCACAGATTTTGGAGGAACGATGCTTTGCTAGGAGCTGCAGCCAAATCAGTGTTAAAGGATTTTGCAAGTCTCTTTCTGTATGCTTGAGATTTGACATCTGAGATGATTGCTTCTGCTTCACGCTTCCCCAGTCCAAATATATTTCTCAGATCATTCAAAGGAGTAAGCTGGAATTTTTAATCACAGAAAGATTTATCTTGTAAGGCTTAGTTGTTGTTGTTGTTGTAAAGATTTATCTTGTTAAGATGCTACCATATGTTTCTAGACTCAATGGTCAGAGAGCATGGGCAAAAATATAAGACAGTTCATGTTGAAAAACCAAAATTGTCAGCCCGATGTGATACAATTGCTAGGTTATGTACTTCTCAAATTATCTCATCTTGATTAAAGCAACCTTTATTATCTATTGTGACTGTTCCCAGTTACTCCCTCCGTTCCTTTATATAAGGTGCATTAATTTGTTGGCATGAATCGGCATAAACTCTAGTTGAATCAGAGTATATGTTCTCTCTTTTGTCAAAAATTGCTGGTCTGATCAAGGGCTTGGTATTAAATTCATGCGAACCAGAAAATACTCTTGATGTGTTACTGATATGTAGCCCTAGGCCACACAGGTTATTCCTTAACAACAGTAACAGGTACCGCTTGAGTTTGTTTAGTTCAGCATCTAACATGATGTGAACTACAAAACAGAAGATGTGTGACATAGATGGGCGTGGAGTTACTGTTCATCCCGGGTGCAAACACTTTCAGACTACTGTTGTGTTGTCTGTGATCCAAATATGTCAATAGACTAACTGACTAAATTCGTCCACACAAAGTCCAGACTGTATTTTCCAAATACTACAGCCTTGCAAACTTGCACTGGTCTACTTAAATTAATATGCTTCACAATAATAGGTCAATAGACTAACTTTGTCCACATAAAAAATAACTTTGTCCACAAAAAATCCAGACTGTATTTTCCAAATCCTACAACCTTGCAAACTTGCACTGGTCTACTTAAATCAATATGCTTCACAATAATAGGTATCTGTTAACCATTTCAAAAGAACCCTGCGGAATTATTGATTACTTATTTTAGCTTGTCATCTGATATGGAGCATCAGCTAACTAAACAAAATGTGAATAACATGTGATCACCTTCTCATTATCAACAGGTCCATCTGAAAGTACATCTGTTGCATAGGCCCTATAGAGTGTCTTTAGATCACCAGCCCTCCTATCATGATCAAGCTCTCCCGCTATGCAATCCATGCAGAAGAACCAATAAGAATTCATAAGGACAGCCCACCTCATCAACATATGAATTCAAAAATCTTCACTAACTTACCTAATGAAATAGGTCCAAGCCCACGTGCAAATCGATCGCCTTGAGGGTGCTTGCTCAGTACAGTTAGCAGGCTATTAAATGCAAGGACACACTTTACTTCTTCAATAACCTGTGTTGGGCTATTCCTGCAGGCAGTGATAATATGGTTTAGTCCTGAGGTAAAAATTTGAGCATTCTGTATTGATAAGATCCAAAAAATTAAGCATAGCAAGATTCAGAGGGTTTACACTTCTTGACAGAGATACATGTATTTCCTAATAACTGAACAACGAAAACAAATGGGGCTTCTTGGAAAAGTATTTCTCAAACTTCCTTGGGAGTGCAGATAGCTCAGTTTTCGTAATAGTAGAAAAATATGATTTGCTAATTAATATTAAAGCAGATCAATCCACCAAACATACCCTAGTCTCCCTTATAAACAGCATGGTGCGTACAATAATACAGCTAAGATTTTTAACTGGAGATTGAGTTTATATGTTATTCTTCATGATATTAAAATAATACTGAAAGCTTGCAACTCGAACAAGCCAGCAAACACTGATAACATCACTTGCTCATGAGGTGGAAAGCCTCTCTTGTTGTGGAGGGAGGAGAAATAAATTTTATCATTGCTAGTTATGAAGTACTTTCCACAAATATAATATCAGAGGAAATTCTAATGTACAAAATACCTATATGTCGGCTTTAACAAAAATATATGTTCCCTTTTCTTAAAACCATCAGATTAGCAGTTAATACATTTATGTTTTCATGGAAATTGTCAAATAATGAAATCAGCCAGCAGGTTTGCAAGAGGCTTCATACGTGGCTTTGTTACGCGACTTCAAGATGTCTAAAGCTGATGAAATGTTTTCTTGAATCAACTTCTTCGCATGTTCCCTGAACATGTCAGCAGCAATCTGCCAAAATATAAATATCAGCACATGTTACAACAGAATATGCTTAGATTGACGTCGTCTGCCATGTCTTGCCAGCTAGTTGACTAACGCTTTCGAGCACGTACGCTGGCGCTCTTTGATAGAGCATTATCTACAACCCTGAAGCGAACTATGAAAAAGAAATCTAGCAGTCTCTTCCAGCAATGAATTGTAGCAGGGCTTGGTCTCGAAAGGTATAGATACCACCAGAAGCTTGGAAAGAAGAAGGAATGTCGACCTACCGCTCCGTGGGCTTTGAACCTTGCTTTTCTGTAAAATTCTCAGACGTCTTGTTTTTACTCCTATATTGGGAGTTACTCTACGTATTGCTTGACGTAAAACCAATAGTGGATTTGTTTCTGTCTTTTGTTGAATCTTTTTCACGGCTCGATAGAGAATTTGATAAGCCAATGATTTTTTTCCGTCTTTCATAATACGGTTAACCACCATGTTAACTAATATGCTAAAGCAACCAGCAGTAAATCTCCAGAGAGAAGGATTACCTCATCAGAAAGTTTACACGCAAGTTGGGCTCTCCTTACTTCAATGAGAGTGCCTATGTCCAGACCTAGAAAAACAGAATATGTCCAGGTGAGAACATTCATGGAATGCAACAAGTAATTAGTATACAGGGGATATCCTTGCTATCTACCCTGCTCTAAATTTAATCTACTTGAATGACAAACCTTGTAAGCACGATATGACCTAAGAATGGAACTAATGCCTACAAATATTTCAGCGGTACCTCTACCAATAGACTTGAGCTGTATCGCGTACAAATTTTTGGCATTGTCCCGCATAGCAATGTCGATCTGCCAAAAGATTATGAAAATGTAACAAAACAACCATGATGTCAAATAAGACAGAGACACACAGAAACTATGCACCAAAGTAACAGGAGATGAGCAAGCATTTCAAAAGACATGCTCTATGAGAAAAAAACATCTGACTTATGTGAATGTGCGATCTGTACATGTTAAAGCAATCTACGTCTTCATCTTTATCAGCACAAAAGATCTTCCCTTTCAACTACTACATTCAGCCTGAAACAATTTTTATAGCCATATGCTACTCAAACTTTATAAGGTTGATCATGCTAGTCAAGAAACAGAAGCACTAAACATGTACAGTCAGTCTGTCTATTTTTTGTACAAGTAACAATGCATGTGTCATAGTGCATCACATTACATTGCATACATTATTTTGCAGGGAGAATTTTCACACCAGTAGATCATGTATGTCTCGCAGACTGATATGCACGACCAATAAGGGCAACAAATTTGTAATCATAGTACACACATAGATATTAAAATTGGCCATGACAAAATGAGAATGCCAAGATCACCTATTGCATTATGAAGGGTGAAACACTAGCTTCAGGAGGTCTCTTACAGTAACAATGTAGTTAGAAAATGGGTGCAATTACACTACAAAGTTTAGCAAAAACAACATACACCATAATGGAGGTAATGTTCTGCTTTCTCCATGAGATGAAATCATAAACAGAGAAATGGCATGCACAAAGGTAAAACAATGTATACTAATGTACCTGCGAATCAGTGATCCCGGAAAGATACCATGAATCATAAACAGAGACATGCCATGCACAAAGGTAAAACAATGTATATTAATGTACCTGAGAATCAGTGATGCCGAAAAGACGTTTCCATGGAAGTAGGAAGGCTGATGCATCTCCAAAGACAAGATTTGACACATATATCAGCTTTTGAAATGCCTAAGAAATATTTCCATGGTTACTGTTAGGAACTACAGACAGTTTTAAGTATCCATGTATTTACTTCAAAGCAGAAACAATTACCCGCCGCTGTTCAATGTCAGCATCACGGTCCCTTGTTTCCAACCTCTCTCTGTATAAGCGTCTACCAATCTATTGAAATGGGCAAAGTAGAAGGCATAAGCACGCAGAGGGAAAATAGTCCAATTGTGAAAACAGTGACTAAAGATAATACAAACATCTGAAAACAATACGGGATACCAAGATGTAACAAAAAAAAGGCTTGGATCATGAGGGAATACCTCCATGTGCATATTTGCAGCATCTACATCATCGAGTCCAAGGCCTCTTTTAAATTTTGCAATGACCTCAACTTCATCACCTTTGAGATCTTCATCTCCTGGAGGAAGTACTGAGTAAAGAAAGCTGCAGGAAAAAAAGAATATAGGAGAAAGAATGAGCGAATGACAAATGTTCAGGGGCGTGAAACCACGTGAAGCTCAAATATCACATTGCAAAATTGGTACGATGTGGATAGTGTTTGATTTCTAAAGACGGTAAATGTTCAACACCAATGTGAATTTAGAAGTGCTTATCAAAAAGGTACTCCCTCCGTTCCATAATTCTTGTTGTGGTTTTAGTTCAAATTTGAACTAAAACCACGACAAGAATTTGAAACGGAGGGAGTAGTATATTAAGAATCGTACGAAATTTTTGAGTTGAATCGTGCTCATGTGCATATGTGCAAGCCTACCAATGTATAAAATGGTAGATTTGCCATATGAAAATAATGAGTGAATAGGCATCAACATTCACAGTACTTCCACCATTATAATAGATCCGTACCATTTACAGAAATATTATGGTACAAACTTCAATATTGCATGCTGTTGTTTATAAATTGTCAGAAGTGGCCCCTTTTTGGGACAGGAGGGGGTGATTGCTAAGAGAGGTGCAGCCATGTACTAGAAAATATGGTAGTGCAAATACTCCCATCCAAGAGTAAGATTGCACAGAATCCAGCATTTATCTGGTCGTTCTGTGCATACATGTTTTCACAATCATCATGGGAAACAACTGAACATCACGTGTATCAAGAGGTTTACCTGCCATACAAGTCACAGAGCTCTGTTTTGAAGGCTGCATCTTGTGTACTAACTCCATATCTACAAAAAATAAGAGAAGGATAAGATAATGCAGAAAGAGCAATGCCTTCAATACTTCCTTGCAAGTTCACATCACCCTAAAAAAATCATACGTCTCCTCCGTGTTACATTTAACGATAGCCCCAATTATATATTTCATCTTTTACAGAAGAAGTATACACCACAACGCTGCTAGTACCCCTAACAAGTTTGGAGTTTCAAAAGTAAATGCACAAACCACATTGCAAGCCTAAATTTGATACAAGAAAAAACGAGCACAACAAAACGTTAAGATGATCAAATGGCTGGTATAATCTATTTCAAAAAAAAACTGATGTAAACGACGCAAGCATAAAAGGAAGGCAGCAACTATACGGAGGCAATCCAAACTCACTTGTTCGCGATGGCCTCCACCTCGCTGGCCTCCAGCTTGGTGGGGTCGTCATGGCCGGCGACGTAGTTGTGCAACCCGACAGCGGCGACCTCTGGCACCACAGAGTTCACCGCGACGGCAGCCGCGACGCTGGCCCCACCAAGCACGGCCGCGCCCGCGAACGCCGCGGCCCGGTTGCCGCCGCCAGCGCGGAGCCCGATGCCGTAGCCCGCCGCCAACGCTGCGGCGGCGACCGCAAGCTCCGCCGCCGTCCGTGCCACCGGCGGCAGCGCCTCCACGAGCGGCTGCACGCCGGTGAGCTCCCTCCGCCCCCCGAACACCTGCTCACTCCGGCCGCCGAACACCTCCTCGTCCCGGTCCGCGGCGTCGCCCTCCCCCTCCCCCGAGGCCGCCACCCGGCGAGACCGCCGGCTGCGGAGGCGGGCGAAGGCGGTGCGCTTCCGTGGCGGGAAGCGGAGGAGGGGCAATGGTTTGAGCGGGGCGAAGAGGAGCGGGGAGGCGGCGGCGCGGGGCAAGGGCCTCGCAGAGACGAGGGAGAGCTCCATTGTAAGATCTCGCCTGGACGGACGGCGGCGGCGGCGGCGGCGGCGGGCGGAGGGGCGGAGGGGGAGGGGCGGGGCGAAGGGTGTGGATAGCGTTGCGACGATGGGGATTGGTGGGGGCGGTCGGGGCGGAGCAACGCCTGGGGGGCTCGGGCGGCTGGCTGGGCAAAGGGGTGGGACGAAGGGCCGAATTTAGGGGGCAAGGCAAGCACAATGTTTCCTTTTTCTTTTTTCTTTTTTTTTCTTTTGAATTTTGAGGATTAAGGAAACCGGAAGTAGTTACAATGTGATACAACTGCTTGTAAGAAAACCCAAAAAACTGTTCGCTAATATAGTGACGTCACACTCATCATACTTAAGCCACGAGATTTGAAAAATTGAAAAAAGAGTATGATAAAAGCCTTCAAAGATGAGTGTGTGCTTTCCATTAGACCTCCCGGAGCATCACGTTGACAAGATGACTGACAACAAGTCTTTCGTTGTTCATTCCTGGTTCATAAATAATATTAGTATTATGAATATCGCCGGGGTTGGTAGCTTATTGCTTTCACTTTTACCTCTTGAGACTTGTATGATATTGTAATAATTTGGAATGTGTCTAAAGTGAGAGAGTTGTTCCCATCTATTATTTCAAGAACACAAAAAAGTAAAAAAGGGTCGTTGTTGCAAAGGTATCGGGTCTAGTAAGCTAAGCTAATTAAATTATGCGGACGGTCTCATTGAGCACAGATAATCATCACAAAGATTTTTGTCGTGTGATACAAATAAATAACAAGACTTAATTAGCCTATGAGTTGTGGGAGGCTCTAACCTTTGGGTTACTAAATCTATGAACAAACATCATTTGTGTTCTATGTGCCACTTTCACTAAATCAATAGGATGAAAAAGGTAAAAAGTCAACATTCAATGCAAAAAATAAAGGGAAAATGCTAGCGTTCACTCGACAGGTGAAGCTGCGTGCATCAACCGCTTTTACGGTCGTCAGATTTGTTTCTGATCCAACAACTCGTAGCCATCTTCACCTTGTCATAACTTGGCCCTTGTTGAAATCCGTTCAACAAGGGGTCTGTTGTAAACCTTGAGTCATCGCTCCGTGCTCATGTCGCCTCGCCGGTGAGACCCCGCGCCCAGCCTCGTCTTCTTCTCCTCATCTTCCTCTTCTCCCCCTTCTCCCTCTAACCTCACAGCCCCCTCTGCAGATTGGCAACCATGGAGCCCACTTTGTCCGAACTCGTGCGGGAGGGCGCGCGTCACCACCACTCACCGACCAGCGAGCACCTCCCCCGCCGCGCTTCTTCTCCACCCAACGTCGTTGGCCTCGCGAGCCTCTGTTGCCGTCGTCAGCAACCCCGGTGCCGCTCGTGTCAAGCGTTCGCCTCTAACGCCGACGGACCTTAATACCCCGAGCCATCGCCAGTTCATCCTCACCGTTGGGATCCTGAGCGACGATGACCGACACAGATGAATCTTTTTGCAACAGTGGCGGCGAACGATGGTGGTCCTCAACGGCGGCAACGTATACGAGCTTTTGCAACAGCGACGGCGAACGACGATGGTGCTCAACGGTGACAGTGTACCGGCTAAGGGGCCTCTTGACTCCCAATCTGGTGGGCTCCGACCTGGGCCACATCAGGCAACCCATGGCGTATAATCAAAAGGATCTAGAAGACTTGGCGTACACGACAAGATGTTGGAGCCGTGCAGGACTTTGCCTCTCTATGCGTAACCGACTAGGATCTTGTACCCTAGGACCCCCAGCACCTATATAAACCCGGCTCATAGAAACCACAAGTTGTCTACAATCTTTTGATAGATATACATACTATGCACTCACTCGAACGCAATAAACTCAAGCATAACATAGGGTATTATCTCCTCGAAGAGCCCGAACCTAGGTAAAATCCATGTGTCTCTGTTACCCTCGTTTCAAGACATCTAGCTTAGGTTTAGGTTTCGTCAAACGACGGTGAATTTTTTGCAACATCACCTTGTTGCAAAGAAAGATTTATGCAACATCAGTTATGTTGCAAAGTGGCGCTAAACAGGCGATGATGTTTTTGCAACATCACCTCTATTGCAAAGGTTTTGTAACATTATCTATATTACAAGGTTTCTGCAACATCACCTTTGTTGTGACGGTGAAGGGCGCTTGTCCGCTTGATGGCACTAAATCCGATGACTCGCGACCCGGTCAGTCTTTTAAAAACATCAGTCGGCGGGCGCATAGCACGCCTCATAAATCAAACAACTCTAGAAGTTCGACACGGTCAACGAGCTAAACCACTTATGGGTGGTAATTGACAGCATGCCGCTCTTTTCATGGTTGTGTTTTATATTTCCTTGTTGTGATCTTCGGTAGCTTTGGTGCACAAAACCAAAGTACCCCACCCCTCGATCCATGGCAAAGTCATGCTAGAACAAAGTCTCACCACCTATCACCCGCACATGTCATATTATCGTGGATAATCTGAAGAGAACCATCAGACGAATAGTCTATCCAAGTTGGGTGCGATGTTTCTTAGCTCGAGCTCAAATGAGCTTGGTGAACAGTAAATTCCAAAAATATGAAAAATATGAAATTTTCTTGTAGCAAAACTTTGAAATTTTGAAGTGCTTCAAAGTTTTATCATGGAATGACATTCTTAGAAGTCGTGGCAAAGACAAAGTCAGCACTCCAAAATGCTTTGGAAGTCCTGGCACAAACTTCCCCGATCTTTACGACGAATTACTAGCTTCCATTGTGGGTTCCCGGCACATTAGGTGGCTTCGGATTGGGGTTCTCACATGAACATTATGGAAGATTCGCAACAAGTTTGTGATTGAACGCTTCCCGTTGCGGCAGTCTATTAACGCTATCTACAAATTGTGTAACTTTTTTGGAAGATGTGGAGGCCGCTTAGAGCATCTCTAGTAGACCCCGTATAATGCCCCGGCCCGCAAAATAACCGTTAAAATACGGGTCCACGCAAAAAAAGCCGCCCGATCAGACACCGTTGAAAGGATCGATATGGTTGACTAGAGGGGGTTGATACGTCTCCAACGTATCTATAATTTTTGATTGTTCCATGCTATTATATTATCTATCTTGGATGTTTATGGGCTTTATTTTACACTTTTATATTATTTTTGGGACTAACCTATTGACCCAGAGCCCAGTGCCAGTTCCTGTTTTTTTCCCTTGTTTCAGTGTTTCGAAGAAAAGGAATATCAAACGCAGTCGAAACGGAATGAAACCTTCTGGAGAAGTTATTTTTGGAAGGAAAGCTACCCGATAGACTTGGAGTGCGCGTCAAGAAAGAAACGAGGGAGCCACGAGGTAGGGGGCGCGCCCTCCACCCTCGTGGGCCCCTCGTGGCTCCCCTGACGTATTTCTTCCGCCTATATATATCCATATACCCTAAAAACTTCAGGGAACAGAATAGATCGGGAGTTCCGCCGCCGCAAGCCTCTGTAGCCACGAAAAACCAATCGGGACCCTGTTCCGGCACCCTGCCGGAGGGGGGAACCCTCACTGGTGGCCATCTTCATCATCCCGGCGCTCTCCATGACGAGGAGGGAGTAGTTCACCCTCGGGGCTGAGGGTATGTAGCAGTAGCTATGTGTTTGATCTCTCTCTCTCTCTCGTGTTCTTGATTTGGCACGATCTTGATGTATCGCGAGCTTTGCTATTATAGTTGGATCTTATATTTCTTCTCCCCCTCTACTCTCTTGTAATGGATTGAGTTTTCCCTTTGAAGTAATCTTATCGGATTGAGTCTTTAATTATTTGAGAACACTTGATGTATGTCTTGCCGTGCGTATCTGTGGTGACAATGGGATATCACGTCATTCACTTGATGTATGTTTTGGTGATCAACTTGCGGGTTTCGCCCATGAACCTATGCATAGGGGTTGGCACACGTTTTCGTCTTGACTCTCTGGTAGAAACTTTGGGGCACTCTTTGAGGTTCTATGTGTTGGTTGAATAGATGAATCTGAGATTGTGTGATGCATATCGTATAATCATACCCACGGATACTTGAGGTGACATTGGAGTATCTAGGTGACATTAGGGTTTTGGTTGATTTGTGTCTTAAGGTGTTATTCTAGTACAAACTCTAGGGCTGTTTGTGACACTTATAGGAATAGCCCAACGGATTGATTGGAAAGAATAACTTTGAGGTGGTTTCGTACCCTACAATAATCTCTTCGTTTGTTCACCGCTATTAGTGACTTTGGAGTGACTCTTTGTTGCATGCTGAGGGATTATTATATGATCCAATTATGTTATTATTGTTGAGAGAACTTGCACTAGTGAAAGTATGAACCCTAGGCCTTGTTTCCTAGCATTGCAATACCGTTTACGCTCACTTTTACCACTTGCTACCTTGCTGTTTTTATATTTTCATATTACAAAAACCTATATCTACCATCCATATTGCACTTGTATCACCATCTCTTTGCCGAACTAGTGCACCTATACAATTTACCATTGTATTGGGTGCGTTGGGGACACAAGAGACTCTTTGTTATTTGGTTGCAGGGTTGCTTGAGAGAGACCATCTTCATCCTATGCCTCCCACGGATTGATAAACCTTAGGTCATCCACTTGAGGGAAATTTGCTAATGTCCTACAAACCTCTGCACTTGGAGGCCCAATAACGTGTACAAGAAGAAGGTTGCGTAGTAGACATCAAGCTCTTTTCTGGCGCCGTTGCCGGGGAGGTGAGTGCTTGAAGGTATATCTTTAGATCTTGCAATCGAATCTTTTTGTTTCTTGTTTTAGCACTAGTTTAGTTTATAAAATAAAACTACAAAAATGGAATTGAGTTTGTCTCATACGCTTCATCTTTTTAATATCTTTCGTGAGAATGATGGAAAGGAAAATTGTGCTCAATTGCTAGAAGAAGAATGCATTAAAATGTTTGGTACTAGATCTTTGTATGATGAGCATGATTGCAATATTGTTAGTATGAATTCCTTGAATATCCATGATGCTAATGATATGCAAAGCCACAAGCTCGGGGAAGCTATGTTTGATGAAGATGATGTTTTTTGTCCCCCAAGCTTTGATGAGCAAATTTACTATGATGAAAGCATGCTTCCTATCTATGATGATTATTGTGATGACACGTATGCTTTAAAGAATAATGATAACCATGAAACTTGTTATCTTGATCTTAATTTTCAATCACATGATAGTTATTTTGTTGAGTTTGCTCCCACTATTATTCATGAGAATAAATTTGCTTATGTGGAGAGTAGTAAAATTTCTATGCAAGTAGATCATGAAAATAATGTTTTACGTGCTGGTTATATGGTTGAATTCATTCATGATGCTACTGAAAATTATTATGAGGGAGGATTATATGCTTGTAGGAATTGCAATAATATCAAGTTTCCTCTCTATGTGCTTAAAATTTTGAAGTCATGCTTGTTTTGCCTCCCTATGCTAGTTGATTATTGTTCCCATAAGTTGTTTGCTCACAAAATCCCAATGCATAGGAAGTGGGTTAGACTTAAATATGCTAGTCATATTCTTCATGATGCTCTCTTTATGTTTCAACTCTTATCTTTTAAGTGGGCATCATTGAAATCATCATGCCTAGCTAGGGGCGTTAAATGATAGCGCTTGTTGGGAGGCAACCCAATTTTATTTTAGTTTTCTGCTTTTTGGTTCTGTTTAGGAATAAATAAATAACCTAACCTCTGGTTAGATGTGGTTTTATGTTTTAATTAGTGTTTGTGCCAAGTAGAACCTTTGGGAAGACTTGGGTGAAGTCTTTATAATCATGCTATAAAAAACAGAAACTTGAGCGCTCACGAGATTAGCTAAAACTTTTTACTGGAGAGTGATATTTAGTTTATTCTTTTTGCAGATGATTATTAGACAAATTCCTCTGGTCCACCAATTTATTTTAGAATTTTTGGAGTTCCAGAAGTATACGTTTGATACAGATTACTACAGACTGTTCTGTTTTAAACAGATTCTGTTTTCATCGTGTTGCTTGCTTATTTTGATGAATCTATGGCTAGTAAAATAGTTTATAATCCATAGAGAAGTTGGAATACAGTAGGTTTAACACCAATATAAATAAAGAATGAGTTCATTACAGTACCTTGAAGTGGTCTTTTGTTTTGTTTCGCTAACGGAGCTCACGAGATTTCTGTTGAGTTTTGTGTTGTGAAGTTTTCAAGTTTTGGATAAAGATTCGATGGACTACGGAATAAGGATAACAAAGAGCCTAAGCTTGGGGATGCCCCGGATGGCATCCCCTCTTTCGTCTTTGTTCATCGATAACTTTACTTGGGGCTATGTTTTTATTCACCACATGATATGTGTTTTGCTTAGAGCGTCTTGTATGATTTGAGTCTTTGTTTGTTAGTTTGCCACAATCATCCTTGCTGTACACACCTTTTGAGAGAGCCATACATGATTTGGAAATTGTTAGAATACTCTATGTGCTTCACTTATATCTTTTGAGTTATATAGTTTTTCTCTAGTGCTTCACTTATATATTTTAGAGCACGGTGGTGGATTTGTTTTATAGAAACTATTGATCTCTCATGCTTCACTTAGATTATTTTGAGAGTCTTAAATAGCATGGTAATTTGCTTAAATATCTTAATATGCTAGGTATTCAAAAATAGTAAAAACTTTCTTATGAGTGTGTTGAATACTAAGAAAAGTTTGATGCTTGATGATTGTTTTGAGATTTGGAGGTAATAATATCAAAGTCGTGCTAGTTGAGTAGTTGTGAATTTGAGAAATGCTTGTGTTGAAGTTTGCAAGTCCCGTAGCATGCACGTATGGTAAACTTTATGTAACAAATTTGAAACATGAGGTGTTCTTTGATTGTCCTCCTTATGAGTGGCGGTCGGGGACGAGGGATGGTCTTTTCCTACCAATCTATCCCCCTAGGAGCATGCGCGTAGTGCTTTGGTTTTTGATGACTTGTAGATTTTTGCAATAAGTATGTGAGTTCTTTATGACTAATGTTGAGTCCATGGATTATACGCACTCTCACCCTTCCATCATTGCTAGCCTCTTCGGTACCGTGCATTGCCCTTTCTCACATTGAGAGTTGGTGCAAACTTCGCCGCTGCATCCAAACCCCGTGATATGATACGCTCTTTCACACATAAACCTTCTTATATCTTCCTCAAAACAGCCACCATACCTACCTATTATGGCATTTCCATAGCCATTCCGAGATATATTGCCATGCAACTTTCCACCATTCCCTTTATCATGACACATTCATCATTGTCATATTGCTAGCATGATCATGTAGTTGACATAGTATTTGTGGCAAAGCCACCGTTCGTAGTTCTTTCATACATGTCACTCTTGGTTCATTGCATATCCTGGTACACCGCCGGAGGCATTCATATAGAGTCATACTTTGTTCCAGTATCGAGTTGTAATCATTGAGTTGTAAATAAATAGAAGTGTGATGATCATCATTTTTTAGAGCATTGTCCCAAGTGAGGTAAAATAAAAAAATAAAAAAAAGAGAGAAAGGCCATGAAAAAAAGAGAAGGCCCAAAAAAAAGAGAGAAAGGCCATAAAAAAGAAAAGGCCCAAAAATGAGAGAAAAAGAGAGAAGAGACAATGCTACTATCCTTTTACCACACTTGTGCTTCAAAGTAGCACCATGATCTTCATGATAGAGAGTCTCCTATGTTGTCACTTTCATATACTAGTGGGAATTTTACATTATAGAACTTGGCTTGTATATTCCAACAATGGGCCTCCTCAAGTGCCCTAGGTCTTCGTGAGCAAGCAAGTTGGATGCACACCCACTTAGTTTCTTTTGTTGAGCTTTCATACATTTATAGCTCTAGTGCATCCGTTGCATCGCAATCCCTACTCCTTGCATTAACATCAATCGATGGGCATCTCCATAGCTCATTGATTAGCCTCGTTGATGTGAGACTTTCTCCTTTTTTGTCTTCTCCACATAACCCCCATCATTATATTCTATTCCACCCATAGTGCTATATCCATGGCTCGCGCTCATGTATTGCGTGAAGGTTTATAAGTTTGAGATTACTAAATTATGAAGCAATTGCTTGGCTTGTCATCGGGGTTGTGCATGATGAGAGTATTATTGTGTGACGAAAATGGAGCATGACTAAACTATATGATTTTGTAGGGATAAAAATTCTTTGGCCATGTTATTTTGAGAAGACATAATTGCTTAGTTAGTATGCTTGAAGTATTATTATTTCTATGTCAATATTGAACTTTTATCTTGAATCTTTCGGATCTGAATATTCATACCACAATTAAGAAGAATTACATTGAAATTATGCCAAGTAGCATTCCACATCAAAAATTCTGTTTTTATCATTTACCTACTCGAGGACGAGCAGGAATTAAGCTTGGGGATGCTCATACGTCTCCAACGTATCTATAATGTTTTATTGTTCCATGCTATTATTGAATGAAATATGCCCTAGAGGCAATAATAAAGTTATTATTTATTTCCTTATATCATGATAAATGTTTATTATTCATGCTAGAATTGTATTAATCGGAAACATAATACATGTGTGAATACATAGACAAACAGAGTGTCACTAGTATGCCTCTACTTGACTAGCTCGTTAATCAAAGATGGTTATGTTTCCTAGCCATAGACATAAGTTGTCATTTGATTAACGAGATCACCTCATTAGGAGAATGACGTGATTGACTTGACCCATTCCATTAGCTTAGCACCCGATCATTTAGTATGTTGCTATTGTTTTCTTCATGACTTATACATGTTACTCTGACTATGAGATTATGCAACTCCCGTTTACCGGAGGAACACTTTGTGTGCTACCAAACGTCACAACGTAAATGGGTGATTATAAAGGTGCTCTATAGGTGTCTCCAAAGGTACTTGTTGGGTTGGCGTATTTTGAGATTAGGATTTGTCACTCCGATTGTCGGAGAGCTATCTCTGGGTCCACTCGGTAATGCACATCACTATAAGCCTTGCAAGCATTGTGACTAATAAGTTAGTTGCGGGATGATGTGTTACGGAACGAGTAAAGAGACTTTGCGGTAACGAGATTGAACTAGGTATCGAGATACCGACGATCGAATCTCGGGCAAGTAACATACTGATGACAAAGGGAACAACGTATGTTGTTATGTGGTCTGACCGATAAAGATCTTCGTAGAATACGTGGGAGCCAATATGGGCATCTAGGTCCCGCTATTGGTTATTGACCAGAGACGTGTCTCGGTCATGTCTACATAGTTCTCGAACCCGTAGGGTCCGCACGCTTAAAGTTACGATGACAGTTTTATTATGAGTTTATGTATGTTGATGTACCGAAGGAGTTCGGAGTCCCGGATGAGATCGGGGACATGACGAGGAGTCTCGAAATGGTCGAGACGTAAAGATCGATATATTGGACGACTATATTCGGACTTCGGAAAGGTTCCGAGTGATTTGGGTATTTTTCGGAGTACCGGAGAGTTACGGGAATACGTATTGGGCCTTATTGGGCCATACGGGAAAGAAGAAAAAGGGCCTCAAGGGTGGCCGCACCCCTCCCCTTGGTCTGGTCCGAATTGGACTAGGGAAGGGGGGCGCCCCCTTCCTTCCTTCTCTTTTTCCCTTCCTCTTTTCCTATTCCATATGGGAGGTGGAATCCTACTAGGACTAGGGAGTCCTAATAGGACTCCACACTTGGTGCGCCCCCTCCTAGGGCCGGCCTCCTCCTCCCTTGCTCCTTTATATACGGGGGCAGGGGGCACCCCAGAGACACAACAATTGATCCTTGAGATCTCTTAGCCGTGTGCGGTGCCCCCCTCCACCATATTACACCTCGATAATACCGTTGCGGAGCTTAAGCGAAGCCCTGCGTCGGTGGAACATCATCGTCGTCACCACGCCGTCGTGCTGACGAAACTCTCCCTCAACACTCCGCTGGATCGGAGTTCGAGGGACGTCGTCGAGCTGAACGTGTGTAGAACTCGGAGGTGCCGTACGTTCGGTACTTGATCGGTCGGATCGTGAAGACGTACGACTACATCAACCGCGTTGTGATAACGCTTCCGCTATCGGTCTACGAGCCGGTGACGATGGTGATCATGACGGTGCTTCGGAGATGGAGATCACGAGCACGGTGCTTTGGAGATGGAGATCACAAGCACAAGATGATGATGGCCATATCATATCACTTATATTGATTGCATGTGATGTTAATCCTTTATGCATCTTATCTTGCTTTGATTGAAGGTAGCATTATAAGATGATCTCTCACTAAAATTTCAAGATAAAAGTGTTCTCCCTGAGTATGTACCGTTGCAAAAGTTCTTCGTGCTGAGACACCACGTGTTAATCGGGTGTGATAGGCTCTACGTTCAAATACAACGGATGCAAAACAGTTGCACACGCGGAATACTCAGGTTAAACTTGACGAGCCTAGCATATACAGATATGGCCTCGGAACACAGAGACCGAAAGGTCGAGCGTGAATCATATAGTAGATATGATCAACATAGTGATGTTCACCATTGAAACTACTCCATCTCACGTGTTAATCGGACATGGTTTAGTTGCTTTGGATCACGTAATCACTTAGATGATTAGAGGGATGTCTATCTAAGTGGGAGTTCTTAAGTAATATGATTAATTGAACTTAAATTTATCATGAACTTAGTCCTGATAGTATTTTGCAAATTATGTTGTAGATCAATAGCTCGCGTTGTTGCTTCCCTGTGTTTATTTTTGATATGTTCCTAGAGAAAAATTATGTTGAAAGATGTTAGTAGCAAAGATGCGGATTGGATCCGTGATCTGAGGATTATCCTCATTGCTGCACAGAAAAATTATGTCCTTGATGCACCGCTAGGTGACAGACCTATTGCAGGAGCAGATGCAGACGTTATGAACGTTTGGCTAGCTCAATATGATGACTACTTGATAGTTTAGTGCACCATGCTTAACGGCTTATAATCGGGACTTCAAAGACGTTTTGAACGTCATGGACCATATGAGATGTTCCAGGAGTTGAAGTTAATATTTCAAGCAAATACCCGAGTTGAGAGATATGAAATCTCCAACAAGTTCTATAGCAAAAAGATGGAGGAGAATCGCTCAACTAGTGAGCATGTGCTTAGATTGTCTGGGTACTACAATCTCTTGAATCAAGTGGGAGTTTATCTTCCAGATAAAATAGTGATTGACAGAATTCTCTAGTCACCATCACCAAGTTAGTAGAACTTCGTGATGAACTATGGTATGCAAGGGATGACGAAAGTAATTCCCGAGCTCTTCGTGATGCTGAAATCGACGAAGGTAGAAATCAAGAAAAACATCAAGTGTTGATGGTTGACGAGACCACTTCAAGTGTTGATGGTTGACGAGACCGCTAGTTTCAAGAAAAGGGCAAAAGGAAAAAGGGGAACTTCAAAAAGAACGGCAAGCAAGTTGATGCTCAAGTGAAGAAGCCTAAGTCTGGTCCTAAGCCTGAGACTAAGTGCTTCTACTGCAAAGGGACTGGTCATTGGAAGCGGAACTACCCCAACTATTTGGTGGATAAGAAGGATGGCAAAGTGAACAAAGGTATATTTGATATACAGATTATTGATGTGTACTTTACTAGTGTTTATAGCAATCCCTCGGTAATTGATACTGGTTCAGTTGCTAAGAGTGGTAACTCGAAACGGGAGTTGCAGAATAAACAGAGACTAGTAAAAGTGAACAAAGGTATATTTGATATACAAATTATTGATGTGTACTTTACTAGTGTTTATAGCAACCCCTCGGTAATTGATACTGGTTAAGTTGCTAAGAGTAGTAACTCGAAACGGGAGTTGCAGAATAAACAGAGACTAGTAAAAGGCGAGGTGACGATGTATGTTGGAAGTAGTTCCAAGATTGATATGATCATCATCGCACACTCCCTATACTTTCGGGATTAGTGTTGAAACTAAATAAGTGTTATTTGGTGTTTGCGTTGAGCATAAATATGATTTGATCATGTTTATTGCAATACGGTTATTCATTTAAGTTAGAGAACAATTGTTGTTCTGTTTACATGAATAAAAAAACCTTCTATGGTCATACACACCAATGAAAATGGTTTGTTGGATCTCGATCGTAGTGATACACATATTCATAATAATGAAGCCAAAAGATGCAAAGTTAATAATGATAGTGCAACTTATTTGTGGCACTGCCGTTTAGGTCATATTGGTGTAAAGCGCATGAAGAAACTCCATACTGATAGGATTTTGGAATCACTTGATTATGAATCACTTGATGCTTGCGAACCGTGCCTCATGGGCAAGATGACTAAAACGCCGTTCTCCGGAACTATGGAGAGAGCAACAGATTTGTTGGAAATCATACATACAGATGTGTGTGGTCCGATGAATATTGAGGCTCGTGGCGGATATCGTTATTTTCTCACCTTCACAGATGATTTGAGCAGATATGGGTATATCTACTTAATGAAACATAAGTCTGAAACATTTGAAAAGTTCAAAGAATTTCAGAGTGAAGTTGAAAATCATCGTAACAAGAAAATAAAATTCCTACGATCTGATCGTGGAGGAGAATATTTGAGTTACGAGTTTGGACTACATTTGAAACAATGCGGAATAGTTTCGCAACTCATGCCACCCGGAACACCACATCATAATGGTGTGTCCGAACGTCATAACCGATACTATATTGGATATAGTGCAATCTATGATCTCTCTTACCAATTTACCACTATCGTTTTGGGGTTATGCATTAGAGACAGCTACATTCACGTTAAATAGGGCACCATCGAAATCCATTGAGACGACGCCTTATGAACTGTGGTTTGGCAAGAAACCAAAGTTGTCGTTTCTTAAAATTTTGGGGTTGCGATGCTTATGTGAAAAAGTTTCATCCTGATAAGCTCAAAACCCAAATCGGAGAAATGTGTCTTCATAGTATACCCAAAGGAGACAGTTGGGTACACCTTCTATCACAGATCCGAAGGCAAGACATTCGTTGCTAAGTATGGATCCTTTCTAGAGAAGGAGTTTCTCTCGAAAGATGTGAGTGGGAGGAAAGTAGAACTTGATGAGGTAACTGTACCTGCTCCCTTATTGGATCACAGAGATCTGTTCCTGTGACTTCTACACCAATTAGTGTGGAAGTTAATGATGATAATCATGTAACTTCAGATCAAGTTACTACCAAACCTCGTAGGTAAACCAGAGTAAGATCCGCACCAGAGTGGTACGGTAATCCTGTTCTGGAGGTTATGTTACTAGACCATGACGAACCTACGAACTATGAAGAAGCGATGGTGAGCCCAGATTCCGCAAAATGGCTTGAGGCCATGAAATCTGAGATGAGATCCATGTATGAGAACAAAGTGTGGACTTTGGTTGACTTGCCCGATGATCGGCAAGCAATTGAGAATAAATGGATTGTCAAGAGGAGGACGGACGCTGATAGTAGTATCACTATCTACAAAGCTAGAATTGTCGCAAAAAGGTTTTCGACAAGTTCAAGATGTTGACTACGATGAGAGTTTCTCACTCGTATCTATGCTTAAGTCTGTCCGAATCATGTTAGCAATTGCCGCATTTTATGAAATCTGGCAAAGGGATAAACAAAACTGCATTCCTTGATGGATTTATTAAAGAAGAGTTGTATATGATACAACCAGAAGGTTTTGTCAATCCTAAAGGTGCTAACAAAATATGCAAGCTCCAGCGATCCATCAATGGACTGGTGCAAGCATCTCGGAGTTGGAATATACGCTTTGATAAGTTGATCAAAGCATATAGTTGTATACAGACTTGCGGTGAAGCCTGTATTTACAAGAAAGTGAGTGGGAGCACTACAACATTTCTGATAAGTATATGTGAATGACATATTGTTGATCGGGAATAATGTAGAATTATTCTGCAAAGCATAAAGGAGTGTTTGAAAGGAGTTTTTCAAAGATAGACCTCGGTGAAGCTGCTTACATATTGAGCATCAAGACCTATAGAGATAGATGAAGACGCTTGATAAGTTTTTCAGTGAGTACATACCTTAACAAGATTTTGAAGTAGTTCAAAATAGAACAGTCAAAGAAAAGAGTTCTTGCTTGTGTTACAAGGTGTGAAATTGAGTAAAGACTCAAAGCCTGACCACGGCAAAAGATAGAAAGAGAATGAAAGTCATTCCCTATGCCTTGGCCATAGGTTCTATAAAGTATGCCATGCTGTGTACCAGATCTATTGTATACCCTACACTGATTTTGGCAAGGGAGTACAATAGTGATCTAGGAGTAGATCACTGGACAGCGGTCAAAATTATCCTTACTGGAATAAGGATATGTTTCTCGATTATGGAAGTGACAAAAGGCTCGTCGTAAAAGGTTACTTCGATGCAAGTTTTGACACTAATCTAGATGACTCTAAGTCTCGGTCTAGATACATATTGAAAGTGGGAGCAATTAGCTAGAGTAGCTTCATGCAGAGCATTGTAGACATAGAAATTTGCAAAATACTTACGGATCTCAATGTGACAGACCCGTTGACTAAAATTATCTCACAAGCAAAACATGATCACACCTTAGTACTCTTTGGGTGTTAATCACATAGCGATGTGAACTAGATTACTGACTCTAGTAAACCCTTTGGGTGATGGTCACATGACGATGTGAACCATGGGTGTTAATCACATGGTGATGTGAACTATTCATGTTAAATCACATGGCGATGTGAACTAGATTATTGACTCTAGTGCAAGTGGGAGACTGGAGGAAATATGCCCTAGAGGCAATAATAAAGTTATTATTTATTTCCTTATATCATGATAAATGTTTATTATTCATGCTAGAATTGTATTAACCGGAAACATAATACATGTGTGAATACATAGACAAACAGAGTGTCACTAGTATGCCTCTACTTGACTAGCTCGTTAATCAAAGATGGTTATGTTTCCTAGCCATAGACATAAGTTGTCATTTGATTAACGAGATCACCTCATTAGGAGAATGACGTGATTGACTTGACCCATTCCGTTAGCTTAGCACCCGATCGTTTAGTATGTTGCTATTGCTTTCTTCATGACTTATACATGTTCCTCTGACTATGAGATTATGCAACTCCCGTTTACCGGAGGAACACTTTGTGTGCTACCAAACGTCACAACGTAAATGGGTGATTATAAAGGTGCTCTACAGGTGTCTCCAAAGGTACTTGTTGGGTTGGCGTATTTCGAGATTAGGATTTGTCACTCCGATTGTCGGAGAGCTATCTCTGGGTCCACTCGGTAATGCACATCACTATAAGCCTTGCAAGCATTGTGACTAATAAGTTAGTTGCGGGATGATGTGTTACGGAACGAGTAAAGAGCCTTGCCGGTAACGAGATTGAACTAGGTATCGAGATACCGACGATCGAATCTCGTCAAGTAACATACTGATGACAAAGGGAACAACATATGTTGTTATGCGGTCTGACCGATAAAGATCTTCGTAGAATATGTGGGAGCTAATATGGGCATCCAGGTCCCGCTATTGGTTATTGACCGGAGACGTGTCTCGGTCATGTCTACATAGTTCTCGAACCCGTAGGGTCCGCACGCTTAAAGTTACGATGATAGTTTTATTATGAGTTTATGTATGTTGATGTACCGAAGGAGTTCAGAGTCCCGGATGAGATCGGGGACATGACGAGGAGTCTCGAAATGGTCGAGACGTAAAGATCGATATATTGGACGACTATATTCGGACTTCGGAAAGGTTCCGAGTGATTCGGGTATTTTTCGGAGTACCGGAGAGTTACGGGAATACGTATTGGGCCTTATTGGGCCATGCGGGAAAGAAGAAAAAGGGCCTCAAGGGTGGCCGCACCCCTCCCCTTGGTCTGGTCCGAATTGGACTAGGGAAGGGGGGCGCCCCCTTCCTTCCTTCTCTTTTTCCCTTCCTCTTTTCCTATTCCATATGGGAGGTGGAATCCTACTAGGACTAGGGAGTCCTAGTAGGACTCCACACTTGGTGCGCCCCCTCCTAGGGCCAGCCTCCTCCTCCCTTGCTCCTTTATATACGGGGGCAGGGGGCACCCCAGAGACACAACAATTGATCCTTGAGATCTCTTAGCCGTGTGCGGTGCCCCCCTCCACCATATTACACCTCGATAATACCGTTGCGGAGCTTAAGCGAAGCCCTGCGTCGGTGGAACATCATCGTCGTCACCACGCCGTCGTGCTGACGAAACTCTCCCTCAACACTTGGCTGGATCGGAGTTCAAGGGACGTCATCGAGCTGAACGTGTGTAGAACTCGGAGGTGCCGTACGTTCGGTACTTGATCGGTCGGATCGTGAAGACGTACGACTACATCAACCGCGTTGTGATAACGCTTCCGCTATCGGTCTACGAGGGTACGTGGACAACACTCTCCCCTCTCGTTGCTATGCATCACCATGATCTTGCGTGTGCGTAGGAATTTTTTTGAAATTACTATGTTCCCCAACAATTATATTATCTATCTTGGATGTTTATGGGCTTTATTTTACACTTTTATATTATTTTTGGGACTAACCTATTGACCCAGATCCCAGTGCCAGTTCCTGTTTTTCCCCTTGTTTCAGTGTTTCGAAGAAAAGGACTATCAAACGGAGTCGAAACGGAATGAAACCTTCTAGAGATGTTATTTTTGGAAGGAAAGCTACCCGATAGACTTGGAGTGCACATCAGGAAAGAAACGAGGGAGCCACGAGGTAGGGGGGCGCGCCCTCCACCCTCGTGGCTCCCCTGACGTATTTCTTCCGCCTATATATATCCATATACCCTAAAAACTTCAGGGAACAGAATAGATCGGGAGTTCCGCCGCCGCAAGCCTCAGTAGCCACGAAAAAACAATCGGGACCCTGTTCCGGCACCCTGCCGGATGGGGAAACCCTCACGGGTGGCCATCTTCATCATCCCGGCGCTCTCCATGACGAGGAGGGAGAACTTCACCCCCGGGGCTGAGGGTATGTACGAGTAGCTATGTGTTTGATCTCTCTCTCGTGTTCTCGATTTGGCACGATCTTGATGTATCACAAGCTTTGCTATTATAGTTGGATCTTATGTTTCTTCTCCCCCTCTACTCTCTTATAATGGATTGAGTTTTCCCTTTGAAGTAATCTTATCGGATTGAGTCTTTAATTATTTGAGAACACTTGATGTATGTCTTGCCGTGCGTATCTGTGGTGACAATGGGATATCACGTGATTCACTTGATGTATGTTTTGGTGATCAACTTGCGGGTTTCGCCCATGAACCTATGCATAGGGGTTGGCACACATTTTCGTCTTCACTCTCCGGTAGAAACTTTGGGGCACTCTTTGAGGTTCTATGTGTTGGTTGAATAGATGAATCTGAGATTGTGTGATGCATATCGTATAATCATACCCACGGATACTTGAGGTGACATTAGGGTTTTGGTTGATTTGTGTCTTAAGGTGTTATTCTAGTACGAACTCTAGGGCTGTTTGTGACACTTATAGGAATAGCCCAACGGATTGATTGGAAAGAATAACTTTGAGGTGGTTTCGTACCCTACAATAATCTCTTTGTTTGTTCACCGCTATTAGTGACATTGGAGTGACTCTTTGTTGCATGTTGAGGGATTATTATATGATTCAATTATGTTATTATTGTTGAGAGAACTTGCACTAGTGAAAGTATGAACCCTAGGCCTTGTTTCCTAGCATTGCAATACCGTTTACGCTCACTTTTACCACTTGCTACCTTGCTGTTTTTATATATTCAGATTACAAAAACCTATATCTACCATCCATATTGCACTTGTATCACCATCTCTTCGCCGAACTAGTGCACCTATACAATTTACCATTGTATTGGGTGTGTTGGGGACACAAGAGACTCTTTGTTATTTGGTTGCAGGGTTGCTTGAGAGAGACCATCTTCATCCTATGCCTCCCACGGATTGATAAACCTTAGGTCATCCACTTGAGGGAAATTTGCTACTGTCCTACAAACCTCTGCACTTGGAGGCCCAACAACGTCTACAAGAAGAAGGTTGCATAGTAGACATCAGGGGTGAATAGGCAACTACCAATTTCTAGCTTTTCTTAACAAATTAGGTTTAGCAACAAATAGGTTGTCTAGATGTGCAACTAGGTGAGCAACTGTAAGTGCATCTAGTGCCCCTTAGTGATTTTGGTGTATTGAAGACTTATAGGTTAAGGGACTAATGCGTTTGTGAGTGTACACAGGTGTATAAGTCTCTGAGGAGTTTGATATTTATAGAGAAAGTCGACCCCGAAAATTGAATGTCTTCAACTGAAGACTTTGGCCTTTTGAAGACTTTAAAAGTGAAGAAATTGGTGTGATCCTGAAGACTTGATATTCATGCGAGGAATATGAAGCTTGAAGACTCTTGTTTTCGTAGTTTCATTTTTTCTTTCTTGAGTCATAGGAAACACCGTACAGTTAAAGGGGGTCGAGGTAAAACTAAGGAAAAGTTTCCAAATGATGCTCATCTCAAAATCCTACACCTACCAATCCTTTCGAGTGAATCCATTGGAAATCTCATACAGTTTAGTCAATTTCTTCAGTGATAGAGACGAAGATCTTCTGGTCTTTGAGGAATTTGTTCTGACTGAGGAGTTAGGAATTCGCCAGTGCGGATTGCCTACGAGTGAGGAACATGATAGCCCTGAGGAATTTGATAGCCAAATTTCCGACCGTTGTTGTGCTACGCGCCAGCTGTCTCAAAATATCTACCCACCTAACGGTAATATCATTGAAGGGCATGTATGTCTTATCATGTCGGGCTGCTCCCTAGGCTATAAATAGCCCCCCCTACAACCACTAGCTGGCTGGCTGCTCCGAGAGAAACGGACATTTGTCATTGAGAGCATCCCATCCTCCAAGGACTTTGAGCGAAAATCATCAAGTGAGGAAAACCCAAACCCAAACACCTACAAACCCAAAGTGATTGAGCATCACTGAAGAGATTGTTCCTGTGCGGAACCGATGCTTGTTACCTTTGAGGACTGTGCATCCTGTAAGTGCATCTAGTGCCCCTTAGTGATTTTGGTGTATTGAAGACTTATAGGTTAAGGATCTAATGTGTTTATGAGTGTACACAGGTCTATAAGTCTATGAGGAGTTTGATATTTACAGAGAAAGTCGACCCCTAAAAATGAAGTTCTTTGACTGAAGACTTTGGTATTCTGAAGACTTTCTGAAGACTTTGAAATTGAAGAAATTGGTGTAACCTTGAAGACTTGGTATTCATTCGAGGAACATGAAGCGTGAAGACTTTTGTTTTCGTAGTTTCATTTTCTCTTTCTTGAGTCATAGGAAACACCGTACTGTTAAAGGGGGTCGAGGAAATACTAAGGAAAAATTTCCATGTGACGCTCAACTCAAAATCCTACACCTACCAATTCCTTCGAGTGAAGCCATTGGAAATCTCATACAGTTCAGTCAATTTCTTCAGTGACAGAGACGAAGTTCTTCTGGTCGCTGAGAAATTTGTTCTGACTGAGGAGTTAGGAATTCGCCAGTGCGGATTGCCTACACAGTGAGGAACATGATAGCCCTGAGGAATTTGTACCTCAAATTTCCGATCGTTGCTGTGCTACGCGCCAGCTGTCCCAAAATATCTTATCCATCCAACGGTCATATCATTGAAGGGCATTTATGTCTTATCATGTCGGGCTGCTCCCTAGGCTATAAATAGCCGCCCCCTACAACCACTAGCTGGTTGGCTGCTCTGAGAGAAACTGACACTTGTCATTTGAGAGCATCCCATCCTCCGAGGACTTTGAGCGAAAATCATCGAGTGAGGAAAACCCAAACCCAAACACCTACAAACCCAAAGTGATTGAGCATCACTGAAGAGATTGATCCTGCGTGGATCCGACGCTTGTTACCTTTGAAGACTGTGCTTCTTACAGACGGTTAGGCGTCATGGTTTAGAGCATCCAAGAGGAATTGTGGATCGCCGAGTGACCGAGTTTGTGAAGGTTCAGAAGTCACCTGAAGACTTACCACGAGTGATTGGGCGAGGACCGTGTGTCCTTAGCTCAAGGAGAATACGGTGAGGACTGTGTGTCTGGGATTGGGTGTCCTCAGGTTTAAATACCTAGCCGCTCCAACCAGATGTACAACTGAGACAACAGTTGGAACTGGTCTACCAAATCATTGTCTTCACCAAGCCAACTGGTTCTATTTCCTCAACTACTTCATTTCCTCAGTATTGTGTTGTTTTCTTGTCATATCTGTGTTTGAAGACTTTGACTGAAGACTTTCTCAATTTCCTGAGTTCAATTTCTTCGGTCTGTTTGTCTTCATCCTGTGCTATCCTGTGTTTACGCTTTCTGTACTCTGTGCTTGTCTTCATTTCATCATGATGACCATGCTTGTCTTTTGTTATGTTTACTTCTGAGTACTTATTCCGCTGCAAGTAGTTCTTCGCTAAGGAATTTCCTCACTAGCAAATTCCTCAGTGAAGAATTCATAAAAATCGCCTATTCACCCCCCTCTAGTCGATATAACGCACTTTCAATTGGTATCAGAGACAGGTTCTCCCTTGTTCTGTGTGATTTTGGTTTAACCGCCTGGAGTTTTAGTTATGTCGACCGCAGGTATGATCAAGGTGTCTGTTGGGTGTCCTAGCTTCGACGGGACGGACTACCCCTACTGGAAGAATAAGATGCGAATGCATCTTGAGGCAATTGATAACGATCTCTGGTATGTTGTGGAAAATGGTGTTCCCTCTGTCTCACCCTCACTGGACGCTACCGATGTGAAGAGATTCAAGCAACTCGACTCTCAAGCGAAGAATATCATATGTGGCCATCTGAGCAAAGGACAGTATGGTAGAGTGAGTGCTTTGGAAACTGCTAAGCTTATCTGGGATAGGCTGTCCAAAGTCAATGAAGGAGTTTCAACTCAGCGTGACTCTTGAGTTGATGTTCTTTGCAATCTCTTCAACCGCTTCAAAAGACTCGACAATGAGAATGTTCAGCAAACCTTCGATCGCCTCACTGACATCTCAAATGAGCTTCAAGCACTTGGTGCCACTGACATCACCGACCATGAGGTGGTGAAGAAATTGCTGAGATCGCTTGATTCCTCATTTGATACTCTGGCACTAATGATACAAGAGCGTGCTGATTACAAGTCACTTGACCCCGCTGATATCCTCGAGAGGCTAAATACGCATGAGTTCCAGCTTGCTGAAAAGAGAGATCTCTATGGTTCGAGCTATGGCAGATCACGTGCACTCAAGGCCAAGGCAGTGTCTGAGTCCGAAGATGAAGACTCTGGTAGCAGCCTGGGTGACCCTGAAGAACTGAGTCATGATCTAGCACTGCTCGTGAAGAAATTCCAGAAGTTCTCAAGACGTGGTCGCTTTGGAAGACCCTCAAGGAGCAATGATTCGTCATCCAGTGACTACAAGAAGAGGCTTTGTCACAAGTGCAAGAAACCTGGATACATTCAAGATTGTCCTCAGTGGGAAAAGGAATCAAAGAAGAAGAAATACAAGGATTACAGTTCTGATGATGCGAAGAAAAAGAAGAAATCCTCAAAATCTTCATCATCAAAATCCTCAAAGTCTTCATCTCACAAGAAGAGCAGCTCCAAGAAGGCTCGGGCATTCATTGGCAAGGAAATAGACTCTGAAGCTGAATCTGAGGAACAAGAAGAAGAGGAGGCATCTGAGGACTCCGAGTCTGGTGTGGGGAGCCTAGCCCTCGCTACTGCATTCGTCAGCAAGTCTATCTTCAACTCTGAAGAAAATGACCTCACCAACAAGGCTGATGAAGGCAATGATGACTACGCTCCCACCTATTGCTTCATGGCAAAGGGTGCCAAGGTACTAAAATATACCTCCTCTGAATCTAGTGAGAATGAATCTGATGAAAATCTTAAGCCCAGATACTCTAAACTTGCTAAGATTGTTGTGAAACAACAAAAGGCTTTTGAAAAGGTTCAAAACATGCTAGACAAAAGTGATGATATGTTGGGTGAAGAAATGGATCGCACTAAAGCCTTGACTGAGAATCTCCAGAGACTTCAGACCAGGTTTGACAACCTTCAAGGTCATCATAACACTCTCTTGTCTGATCATGAGAAGCTTTCTTATGAATTTCTTCAAAGAAAGCAAGATCTTGAGAAGCTAAGAGTGAGTTATGAAGATCTTCAGAAGGAGCGCGATTCATTACTTGCTCAACAAATCAGCGCTGCTCAGGAAGAATTTGTTCCTCCATGCTTGAAATGCATTGAACGTGAATCTGCTAATTCTTCACCTGAATGTTCAAATGCTTCAAATGTTACAAATTCTTCACCTGCCTCTGCTATCACTAATTCCTCACCTGAGGACATTGCTAGTATCACTGACGATGCAGGGCTGAAGGAATTGTACATGACAGGCATGTATAAAAGCCTCAAAGGGTATCAGACTCTTTGTGATGTGCTTAAAAAGCAGATCCTCAACAGGAACCCTAGGAAAGAGGGTATTGCCTTTGAGAGGAAACTCAATGCTGATGGTACATATTGGAAGCCTGAGCAGTACCCCAAAACCTCATGGGTTGCTGCAAAGGGACCTCCAGTTGATCCATCTAATTTATCTGGTTATACATGTGAATCTTCTCATTCTTCTGATGAGTCATTTGACTCCAACTATAAACTGTTCAAAAATCAGAATGGTGAAGTATTTGCTAGATATGTTGGCACTAACTGCAGGAACGGTTCCCCTATGAAGAAAATCTGGGTTCCCAAAAGGTGCCTTGAAAGTCTTCAGGTGAATGTCCTCATGACACCACGTGTGAAGAATAGGAACCCCAGATCAAATTCTTCATATGGACCAAATTCTTCATATGGATCCAAGTCCTCATACGGACCAAATTCCTCGCGTGGATCAAATTCCTCAAAAGGATCAAAGTCCTCATATGAACATCATCGTGCTAACAACTCTGTTTCGCAGGGAAGAGCCAAGGGCTATGAATATGAGCATTATTCTTCTAATCATTATGTTCATAAGTCCTCGAAGAATTTCTCTGCTTATTCATATGCTTACCCTAACCCCTCTTATGTGAAACGAAATGGCTTGGCCTCTATGCCACCATTCTCATATGGAGCTCGCAGAGTGATGAACTCTTTGCCACCCCTTCAGATGTGGGTGGTGATGAAAAAGAACTAATTTCTTCTGCAGGGTCAGGTCTCCAGACGTGCTCAAACGTCTGAAGAATTTGCTGGGACCTGACAAAATGCCTGAAAGGACGCAGGCTAACCATGAAGAAATGAATTTTCATTTCACACGTCCCCTACCGATTTATTTGTTTTACTGCTTGATGAAATTGATCTGATGAATTGTGATATCATATTCTTCACTGCTGAAGTATATGAAGTTCGTAAGCTGCACTAATTCATCTGCAGGATGATCAACCCAAAGCCACTGAGTGGGTCCTTGATAGTGGATGTACAAATCACATGACTGGTGACAAGAATCTATTGATGGATGCTCCCTTATCGTCATCACATCTGAAGCATATCATCTTCGCTGACAAAAGCAAAAGTGAGGTATTGGGTCTAGGTAAGGTTGCAATCACAAAGGATCGACACATGGACAAAGTCATGCTTGTTGAGTCCTTAGGATACAACCTTATGTCTGTCTCAATGCTTTGTGATCTTGATATGGTTGTTGTCTTTGGCAAGTATCGTTGTGTGGTGATTATGGAAGCTGACAATTCCAAAGTCTTCGAAGGCTTTAGGAGAGGAGACTTGTATATTGTTGATTTCTCTGCAGATTCACAACCAGCCATGTGCCTACTTGCAAAAGCCTCAGAAGGATGGCTATGGCATCGACGACTTGGTCATGCAGGCATGACAAATTTGCACATGCTTGCAAAGAAGAAGCATGTCATTGGCATTGAGAATGTCAAATTCCTTAAGGATCACTTATGCGGTGCCTGTGAAGCTGGAAAGATGACCAAGGCCAAGCATCCAGCGAAGACTATCATGACCACTACTCGTCCATTTGAATTGCTTCACATGGATCTCTTCGGTCCTAATCACTATTCCTCTGTTTCAAATGAAGCATCTCAATATGGCTTTGTTATTGTTGATGATTACTCTCGTTACACATGGGTACATATCGTCACTTACAAATGTGAAGTGCAGGAAGTCTTCAAACGATTTTCCTCGAGGGCTTCAACCAACTTTGGTGTGAAGATCAAGCACATCAGAAGTGACAATGGCACTGAGTTCAAGAATTTGGGACTCGATGACTATCTTGATGAACTTGGCATTACTCATGAGTTATCTGCTCCTTATACTCCTCAACAGAATGGCGTCGTGGAGTGCAAGAACAGGACTCTTGCTGAGATGGCTCGCACTATGCTCGATGAGTACAAAACACCTCGTCGTTTCTGGGTTGATGCAATTGATACTGCATGCCACATCATCAACAGAGTATATCTTCACAAATTCTTCAAGAAGATTGCCTATGAACTCCTCACTGACAAGAAACCCAATGTGAGTTATTTCAAAGTCTTCGGTGCTAAATGCTGGATAAGAGATCCTCATCACAACTCTAAATTTGCACCGAAAGCACATGAAGGTTTTATGCTTGGTTACGGAAAGGACTCGCACACCTACAGAGTCTTCAACAATGTTCTTCACAAGATTGTTGAAACTGTAGATGTGCGGTTCGATGAAACTAATGGCTCGCAAAGAGAGCACCTACCTTCTGTGATAGATGAACCAACACCTGAGGATTCTATAAAGTTCAAGGCTACTGAGGACGTCATCCCTACTGAAGAATCTGCTGAAGAATTCATTCCAGAACATGAAAAACGTCAAGCTGATGCACCTGAGGAAATTGATGATGAAGAAAATGTTGATCAAGTTCCTCAACGACAATCAACTCATCCTCGCGTTGCAAAAGAAGTGCAAGTGGAGAAGATCATCAATGACATTAGAGCACCAGGTCCTCTCACCCGCTCAAAAGCTTCACATCTATCTAACTTTTGTGGGCACTATGCTTTTGTCTCTATCACAGAGCCCGCAAAGGTAGATGAAACATTTCTGGAGCCTGAGTGGATTCAGGCCATGCAAGAAGAATTACATCAATTCAAGCTCAACAACGTCTGGGAACTGGTCAACCGTCCAGATCCTCGCAAGCATAATATCATTGGCACAAAGTGGATCTACCGCAACAAGCAAGATGAAAACGGCCTTGTGGTGAGGAATAAGGCACGACTAGTAGCTCAAGGCTACACACAGGTTGAAGGAATTGATTTCGATGAAACTTTTGCACCTGTTGCTAGACTTGAGGCTATTCGCATATTACTTGCTTATGCTAACCATCATGATATCATCTTATATCAAATGGATGTGAAAAGTGCATTCCTCAATGGTAAGCTTGAGGAAGAAGTATATGTTGCTCAACCCTCAGGTTTTAAAGATCCAAAGAACCCTGACAAAGTCTTCAGACTCAATAAGGCCCTCTATGGCCTCAAGCAGGCCCCTCGGGCGTGGTATGATACTTTGAAGGAATTCCTCATGAAGAATGGCTTCACACCCGGTTCACTCGATCCTACTCTCTTTACTAAGTCTTATGATGGTGAACTGTTTGTGTGCCAAATATATGTTGATGATATTATCTTTGGCTGTACTGACCAACGTTATAGTGATGAATTTGCCTATATGATGAGTGAAGAATATCAAATGTCTATGATGGGAGAGTTGAAATTCTTCTTAGGTCTTCAAATTCGTCAACAACGCAATGGCATATTCATATCTCAGGAGTAAGGATGGCAATGGGTAGGGTATAGGGCGGGCACAAGAATCCCATACCCATGCCCATGTTGCTCATGGGCACAAAACCACACCCATACCCGTGCCCATGGGCACAATACACTGCCCATACCCATACCCATCGGGCACCCATCGGGCAGCTCAATAATACATATATTATGTCATCACCAATACAAAATATAACAAAATAAATTAATTATCTCAATTCACAGTTAACAAGCTGACTGATGACAATCACACGCTTAAGTAAATAATCTGACTGTTCGCAAAACCAATGGTCGGACAATCACACGCAACAGTAAATAACCTTATTACATGAGTAGCCAATAATAGCAGTGCAGAATTATGTAAAACAAAAAAGTACATCTCCAAATCTTGAAACATGATTTTATTAAATAACAAATGTGCTTTCTATCGCGGCCGCCAACCAGTAGCTCCAGGTCTTCATTCTTGAGTGATAATTGAAGTAGATTCATCCTTCACATGATACAGATCAAAAGAACATTATTCAATTATGCAGCAATAATCTTACAATTTATGAGCAAAATCTTGAAGTGCAAACAACAAGGTTGCAACAAAAGTAGTTACCATCTCTTCTTCATTGTCCTCAAGAACACTTTGAAATGTTGCAAAGAGAGTGGAATTCCAGCCACCTAATGAAATAACCAACAATTAGTATGTAAACAGCAAGGTATTTCGAAAATAAAAATAGGATGCAAGTTCAAACATTGAGTACCTAATAGATCAGCACGAGACCAAGCTTGCATGCATATGAGAGCTTCAGACACATTAGGAGTAAGTCTACTACGGTGTGCACTAAGAACTCTACCACTAGTACTGAATGCACATTCTGAAGCAACGGATGTTATAGGAATAGGCAATATATCACGAGCAAGTTTCTGTAAGGTAGGATACTTGACGCCCCCAACCTTCCACCAATCAATGATGTCCAGGTCTGGTGTTCTAGGCAGAGGAGCTTCTTCCAAATACAATTCCAATTCTGTATGGGACGACGACGAAGAAGAAGAAGGTGTAACGACACGATTGGACATATAAAGATCCAAGAGTTTCATGGCTTCATCCTCTTCTCCAGATGGGATTGAAGTAGCAGAAGCATCCCATGTATCCTCACATTTTGCTTTATCTTGGTATTGCTTTACCAAGTCAAACATTAACTCCCTCACTTTCTCTATTTCTTTGGATGCATGATGTCTTCCGTAAAGAGGACCATATAGAGCATTGAGAAAATGAAGTTTGTACCTTGAATCAAGGACTGTTGCAACTGCCATAAGACCATGTATATCTTTCCAATACTTCTCAAATTTATCCTTCATTTCCTCTGACATTTTTTGTATAAGCTTATTTTCACTTTTACCCCATTTCCTTATGGCCAAACGAATGGTAACTACTTTAGGGAAAAAGAGATTTGCTGTTACATACTTAGTTCCTGAAAATGACTCAAGGTACGGAATGTTTAAAATGTAAAAATAGGAAATATTGTGATCGCTAAATAGCAAAATTTAAAATGAGAATAACCAGTAACTAATTAACATTCTTTGCACCAAAAACATGCAACAGAAGAATCTTAATTGGAAGTTTATAGATATTAACTAATTAGTCAAACGGGAAAACACAATAGTGCACACACGAATATGTACATGTACTGCATACACTAGTATAAGAATATTATTCAGTTTGGCGTACACTAGTATAGGAATCCTTTTCTACCGTTCACGCATGCACATACTGTTACCTAGAGTAGAAAGCATATAGAGATTATATTAATATGTATAGAAGTTATGATGATGGACTAAGATAATTATGAGACTCTATTCTGTTGCACCTACCCTGATCGTCAAAGCTAACAGTTTGCTCAAAATGCGTTTTAGTGAACGATACTATGCACTGAAATTCAGTCATGGCATTTTTTTCAGTATAGCATGAAATTTATAGAGACTAGCCAAATAAACTTCACTTGATTTCATCTACTTATATTCTTCAGGGTCACAGGAGGCCCATGACTGAGCTACCATTCACTCATGCCATGCATGATGCATCTAACGATGAAAACTGCAGGTGCAGGTTCGCAAGCCGTGCATGGAAGTTGATATTTGCAGTCTGTTTAAGGAATCCGACAGCGTCCGGTCCAAGAATGAGAATCATGTGTTTTCTTAATAGTGACTTGAATCTAAAATCATAAAAGTATGTTTGTAGTTCAGCCATGCTTTGCGTATTCAATTTTTTTTAACAAGAATACAAACAACCAAGTTTCTGAACTGTATAGAAGATACTCTTCAGTTTCAGTAAAAATGAACCAAGGTACAAAATGTTTAAAATGTAAAAGAATTGAAATATTGTGATCCCTAAATAGCAATATTTAAAATCAGAGTTACCAGTAACTACTTAGCATTCTTCGCACCAAAAACATGCAACAGAAGAATCTTAACTGGAAGCTTATAGATATTAACTAGTTAATTAAACGGGTAAACACAATAGTGCACACACGAATACATCCATGTAGTGCGTACACTAGTAGAGGAATATCCTAAAAAAAAGACGTACACTAGTACTGAACAAGAACCCATTCGATCTACACTAGTACTGAATCAGTTCATACTCATTTTGTACGAATAGGTAAGATTCATACCCTAAACGTCGGCAGTTTTGCCTGGTCATCGGTGCGGTCCTGCTCCCTGCCATATGGTACTGGCTCGCGGCCCGCCTCGTCGCTGTGGCCTACCTCGCCTTTGCCGCAGCCCCGTGCTGGGACGGTCACCACGGAGGGCGACTTAGATGGCTCACCGTTGGGAGCCTGGGATAGATGGAGATTTCAGAGAAAAAGGGAAGGTTCTGGGAGGACGACCAGGAGAAGAGGAGACGAGGCCGTCAATTTGTCAACGATTCTATGGGAAAAATCATGTTGTAGCATATACTCTGGGCTGGTAGAGTAATTTACGGCAGAGTAATTTCCTTCTCCTCTATTTTTGATCTGATTTCCTTATACTCTTTAGATAACAAATGTGATTATGTGGCTACAAGGAAAGAGTTAATAGGGCAGGGAAGGAAGGTTGTCAGACTATCTGGTCGGGTTCGGATATACCCGCGCATAAAGAATTATGCCCATGCCCTACCCATGATTAATCGGGTCGGGTTCGGGCGCTGCCCATGGGCACAAAACCATGCCTATACCCTGCCCATTCGGGTCGGGTGCCCATGCCCATGGGTAACTTGCCATCCTTACTCAGGAGAAATACCTCAAGGATGTACTGAGAAAATTCGGCATTCAAGATTGTAAAGGCATCAAAATTCCTATGCCCACAAATGGCCATCTTTGCACTGATGAAAATGGTATTGACTTTGATCATAAGGTATACCGCTCCATGATTGGTTCTTTATTGTACTTATGTGCATCTAGGCCGGATATAATGCTTAGTGTTTGCATGTGTGCCCGATTTCAAGCTGCACCGAAGGAATCACACCATAAGGCTGTGAAGCATATTCTTCGATATCTAGCTCACACACCAACACTAGGATTATGGTATCCCAAGGGCTCGAATTTTGATCTCATTGGATATTCTGACTCTGACTATGCTGGTGATCGTGTGGACCGCAAGTCAACATCTGGTACATGTCATTTCCTCGGACGATCTTTGGTCTGTTGGTCCTCGAAGAAACAGAACTGCGTATCACTGTCTACTGCTGAAGCTGAGTACATTGCTGCTGGTTCTTGCTGTGCTCAACTGCTATGGATGAAGCAAACTCTCAAGGACTATGGCGTCAACGTGAAGAATGTGCCTCTCCTCTGTGACAATGAGAGTGCCATCAAGATTGCTCACAACCCAGTTCAGCACTCGAAGACAAAGCACATTCAGATTCGTCATCATTTTCTTCGCGATCATGTGTTGAAGGGACTGAAGAACAGCTAGCCGATATCTTCACAAAGCCCTTGGATAAGAAGAGATTTAGCAAGTTGCCGTGTGAGCTAAATATCTTAGAGTCTTTGAATGTACTTTGAAAAGGCACTCATCCTAACACTTATGCAAAATTGATAACTTAGATGTGCAACACATGAAAAAACGTTTTTATTCAATCAATGAAGAATAACACTCTAAGTGTGAACAAATTAATGAAGAATTTGATTCTCAGAACCCTACGACAATTGTACGCGGTGTCTGAAATCATCATTCTTATACGGTGGGTCACGCCACCACAAAAGTTGAAAATCTTCCATTTGAGTTTTTCCTCAGTATTTGAAATTCCTCAGTTGTTCAAATTCTTCAACTTTTCAAAATCTTCGCTTGTTCCGAAGTTTTTCTTCGTTGGCTATATATATTTGAGTTTATGTCCTCTACAGCATTCACTTATGGCTATTTCTTCAAGTTGGTTTTTCTGCTAAGTGAATGTGATCGGACCCTTCCCCCTCTATGCTATACTCAACCCAATCTATTCACAAATTCTTCATGTGCGTTCTATTTGAAACTCGTTCAAAGTCTTCACTGTGTCCTTGCCAGCTGAAGAAATTGCGAACGGAACGTTACAACTAATCTTATCCAAAATTTTCGGTTTTGCCGCTCAAACCGTTCCGCATCCCATGATGCATTTTTCTATTCACCCACGATCTTACACGATCTCGACCTCTCAGTACGTGGGTGACACATGTCGTGCGAAGGAGAAGGGTCAGGGGCACGTTCGTCCAAAATCTTTGGGCGAACAGTTTTTCACCGTGGCTATAAATACCCCTGTCCCCTTCCTCACTTCTTTTACTCCGCTCGAACTCTCTCTCCCGCTCGAGCTTCCCAAACCCTAGAGCCGCCGCTACTCCATCGTCGCCGGTGAGGAAGAGCTTCACTGCCTCAACCTCGTCGCCGTCGTATTCGCGCCGGCCGCGGAAATCTTCACCTCCGCCGCCGCTGTAGCCGTCTTCCTCCGCCAAGTTAGGGCGTGGAAGATCTACACCGACGAACTTCACTCCTTCATCTCTGTTTTCGTCGTGTTCTTCATTCAGGGTAATTAAAAGTTACTTTTACTGCCCTCTTTGATTCGAAATTTTTCTACCAAATCTTCAAAGGTGTTTTATTCCTCAAATCCTCACACACAAAACACCTCACAATTCATCTGTTCTTGATTCGTTTCTCTAAGCATCATTTTCTTCAAGATTCCTCAATTGTGTGGATCTTCGATCTATACAACTCTGGAACCTAAGACAAAGCACGCTTAGTGAAATTCTTCAAGACTCATCTGGTCAAATTCCTCAAACTTGTTCTTTTTAAAAAATCTTCTGAGAACGCATATGACCTCTCCAAATTCCTCGCAACTATACTCTGTTCACAGGTACACATGTCCGCTGCTGAATCACTAGGTTCTCATCAACTTAACTCATTTGCAGCGTTCCTCGAAGAAAAACTGCATACTTCTTCAGAGAATTCAATTGTTCAAATTCCTCAGCTGAAGAATATGGCAGATGGTAAGAAGCCGCAGAAAGGAGGAAAGAGGCCTGAGGTCATGAATGCTTTTGAAATCCCTGAGGACATTTACAAAGAATACTGCACACCTGATGAGGCCAAGTTTGGCAAAGAAAATAAGAATCAGCGCAAGGTGCGCATACAGAGGATTGAACGAAGATGGGCACGCGAATGGAGGGAATACAGATATGTAACCCCAAAGTATATGAAGAAATTCGCACTAAATCCTCCATGCCCAAGAGCCCCATTGGCACCTGGCCAAGTGGCAGATCCCACTAGCATCAAACGCGGTGAGGATTTTCCTGAAGAATGGGCCAAGCGCCAAGCCAAGTTGGCAAGACAAGCCAAAGAAGCAGTGAGGAAATTCAATGAAGACTCTGCTGCTGCTGCTGCCACTGAGGCCTCTGTCAAGCCGAGGAAATCTATGCCAAAGAAGCCTGCACGTAAGCCAAGTGCTTCACCAACAGTGCCCTCACGGCCAAGTTCCTCAGCTGCGCCCTCACGGCCAGAATCTTCAAAATCTTCAAGACCAATTCCTCATGCTGCTCCTGCTCCTCCGAAATCCTCAGCTCCTCCTCCAAAGTCCTCAGCACCTGTGCATCTGGCCACGTGCCAAAGGACTGCAGGCATCTCCATTGCCTCTGGTGTCTCAGCAAGTTCCTCAGCTGCACCAAATTCTTCATCAGGCCCCACTCTGCTGAAGACCAAGGCAACTGCTGGACGAGGTCCTCGGCCAAGTCCTAAGAAGAAACAGGTCGCTTTCCAAGTGCCGCCTGAAGAAGATGAAGCTGATGATGATGAACTTGCAGATATCATCAGAGACAGACAAGAAAGGGCCGCTAGAGCCAAAGGCACACCTGTGCCACTGCTGTTGGATCCAAGGGCGATCCTAGATTACATTGATCTCTGGCACAAGGACCCAAACACTCCTATGCCTGACTTCAAGTTGACACCTGGTCAAAATCACATGCTAACTCATTTCATCCAAGAGGAGAAATGGAAATATGAGCAGGCCAGGCAGATCAAGAAGGCCCAGTACAAGAAGGAAAAGTATCTGAAGACCAACGTGGTCAAAATGACAACTGATGAACTCATCAAAATTCAGTCTGAAATCAAAACTCTCAGCGACAACTTCGACGCATACTATGCTGATTGGCAAGGAGCCAAAGTCAGGTTTGTGAAACTGACTGAGAAGTTCACCAATGTTGCAGCCCCATCGCAACAAGAAGTTCCTCAAGCTGAAGCTTCTGCTCAGCCGACTGAAGAACATGCCAGCACCGCTGATGACTTTCAGGCTGCTGAAGAAAATGTTAGTTCCAGGGCTAATGACTCCATTCCAGCCGCTGAAGAAATTGTCAGGGCATCCACTAGTGGTGCGCCTGAAGAAACTGAAGAAATCAGGGCAACTGCATCAGTTGCGTCTGAAGAAATTCAAACAGATTCCTCAGCTCCACTTGCGCCTACACCAACTCCTATCCTTCCATCTGCATCAGATGTGAAGAAGACCAAGGCTGCAGAGCGAGCTGCAGTGAAGAAAAGGAAAGCATCAAGTGCTTCAGAATCTTCAGCTCCAAAGAAGATGAGGCCTATGACCAGCTCGTTTGAAAATCCGATCGATGCTGTTCCGATTTCCACCATGCCATCAAAGGACCTTGTTCCTTTTGGTGAAGAATATGAGATCCCAAGCGGATCTGATGAAGAAACTCAATCTGCTGCTTCATCAGAGCAGATTGACGAAGAAATTGAAGTGGATGCGATCCCTTCTACACCAGTGGTATCCTCACCAATGCCTCAGTTCACAGCTGAAGAGGCTGGTGTTGAAGAATTGGACGATGAAGACGTGGATATTGGAAGTACAATGCCAGTAATGAATGATGACTTTTGGGAAAGTCAGCATCCCAATTCTCCACTCTTCACCCCGCTACAACAAATTCCTCAGTCCCCTGCACCAACAGTTCAAATGGGCTCTGAAGAAACTCATCCCACCTCATCTGTCCGTGAAGACATTCCAGCCACTAGTGCTGAAGAAACTGCTCCTGTTGATCATGTGACAACACAGACTGCACCTGAGGAGGAACCAGAAATTCCTCAGACTGATGAACCTGAGATCGCGATTCCTGAGGTCGTGATGCAACTCACTGACACTCCTCTGCCAAAGCCAAAGGATCCGTTCTCAAGGAAGCAAAATTTCAAAGCTGAAGACTTCTTTGGTGAGCATGTATTCTTCACTGATTACAACCCATATGACTCTGCTCGCATAAGAAAGAGGCGTTTCTGGACTCCTAGTCAAGCAAATTTCTATTCCTCAGTGCTATTCAACAAAGACAAAGTCTTCGATCATGCACATATTCCTCACGTGGCATGGAGTCTCTGCCGTGCTTCGAGCCAGTCCTCAGTGTTCTTCACGACGCTGGGCTGCTAAACTTCTGCACTGACATCTATGATTGGAATGAAGAACTCATTCTTCAGTTCTATGCAACGCTGCACATCACAGGAGATTCTGAAGATGTGAACTCATGGGTACTGGACTGGATGACAGAAAATACTCATTACAAGGCACCAGCTTCTGAATTGCTTCGTGCCCTACCACTCAGTCCTCCCCTTGAAGGTGCACGTTGTGTCTATAGTGAACCCGAGCTTACAAATCACTACATGCAAGTTTTGATGAAGCCTTTGAAGCCAGGGCAGGCCCCTCGAACCAATTTCCTCGTCAAGGAATTGCTGTATGTGCCTCGAACTGTCTATCGCATTCTGTCGAAGACAATGAGTCCTATCAAAGGCCACGACTCAAATGATGAAGAAGTCGTTGGCATCATGAAGAATCTGCTTTTCAATATCATTCATGGCGTTCCCGTCAACTTCCATGTTTTCTTCATGAGGACTCTGGCCAAATTGCTATGTCACCATTTGAGCTGAAGCCTTATGCGCCATGGATTATGAGATTCATCAGGACAAGGTCTTCACTCAACTACAAAGCTGACACTCTGAACCACTGCAGCTACTTGCTTCCAATTGAAGTCCTCAAATGGACATTTTCCTCAGCCGATGACAAAGGCAAGGCAGCTGCTGTGATCGATGAAGGCATTCGTCCATTGGATGGTCAATTTCGCAAGGCTGCATCCTATTCCACCAATGATGACTCTGCCACACATGACTCTGCCGCCAACACTGCCAAGCAAAATCCTCAAGCCACCGCACCCAGGGTGATGACTGATCGTGAGCTTCTCCTCAGTCTTCATCAGAAGGTTGATCGCAATCATAAATGGGTCAAGCGCCAGTTTGGTTCAATTCTTCACAACATGACCTCAACACATAATGAAGTGAAGAAAAACCAATACTACCTCCATGAAACCTTCAACCGTACCTGGGTTGTTCTGTCTCATGTCTACAACGCTGAAGACCTGAAGAAAATTGGTCTCAAGGAAGAATTTGACTGGTCTGCACCTCCTCCGAAGAAATACAAGAAGGTCAAGGTTCCTTCTTTGGTGGCCAGCTCCTATTCTTCATCGTGTGACACTGATGAACATGAAGACTTGGACGACACAGTGGCAGGCCCTACTTGAACAACCGACCCCGACAACGCTGGTGCTCCTTCATTAACTTGATTATCTTCAGGGGCGTTAGTCCTCAGTTTCGATCCTTTTGGTCATTCGATGACAAAGGGGGAGAAATTTGAGTTAGTCTTCAAGCGGGTCTACTATATGGGCGTTTTTTTTGCTAAGTTACAACTCTCGTTCTTCTGAAACTTTTATTGGATCGAGTTGTAAACTTAAACCCGATGGTGGTCTGATACTTCTGCTAGGTTATTCTGCATGCTTATTCCTCGATAATATTATTGCACGCATGCTGAATTACATCAGTCACCATATTTCATCACGCATTTCAAATTCTTCATATTATATGTCAATTGCGTGTATGAATTACAAGATATAGGGGGAGATCTCCATGATTCAACTCTTCAAGTGTGCATTGCTTCAAAAGCAAATTCCTCACTATGCACATCTCCAGGGGGAGTTCTTCTATATCTTGCAATCAAATTCCTCAATATCAGTATTTACACTTCATATGTTTATCCCCGTTGAAAACTTAACCCATATTGTCATCAATCACCAAAAAGGGGGAGATTGTAAGTGCATCTAGTGCCCCTTAGTGATTTTGGTGTATTGAAGACTTATAGGTTAAGGATCTAATGTGTTTATGAGTGTCCACGGGTCTATAAGTCTATGAGGAGTTTGATATTTACAGAGAAAGTCGATCCCTAAAAATGAAGTTCTTTGACTGAAGACTTTGGTATTCTGAAGACTTTCTGAAGACTTTGAAAGTGAAGAAATTGGTGTGATCCTGAAGACTTGATATTCATGCGAGGAATATGAAGCTTGAAGACTCTTGTTTTCGTAGTTTCATTTTCTCTTTCTTGAGTCATAGGAAACACCGTACTGTTAAAGGGGGTCGAGGTAAAACTAAGGAAAAGTTTCCAAATGATGCTCATCTCAAAATCCTACACCTACCAATCCTTTCGAGTGAATCCATTGGAAATCTCATACAGTTTAGTCAATTTCTTCAGTGATAGAGACGAAGATCTTCTGGTCTCTGAGGAATTTGTTCTGACTGAGGAGTTAGGAATTCGCCAGTGCGGATTGCCTACGAGTGAGGAACATGATAGCCCTGAGGAATTTGATAGCCAAATTTCCGACCGTTGTTGTGCTACGCGCCAGCTGTCTCAAAATATCTACCCACCTAACGGTAATATCACTGAAGGGCATTTATGTCTTATCATGTCGGGCTGCTCCCTAGGCTATAAATAGCCGCCCCCCTACAACCACTAGCTGGCTGGCTGCTCCGAGAGAAACGGACATTTGTCATTGAGAGCATCCCATCCTCCAAGGACTTTGAGCGAAAATCATCAAGTGAGGAAAACCCAAACCCAAACACCTACAAACCCAAAGTGATTGAGCATCACTGAAGAGATTGTTCCTGTGCGGAACCGATGCTTGTTACCTTTGAGGACTGTGCATCCTGTAAGTGCATCTAGTGCCCCTTAGTGATTTTGGTGTATTGAAGACTTATAGGTTAAGGATCTAATGTGTTTATGAGTGTACACAGGTCTATAAGTCTATGAGGAGTTTGATATTTACAGAGAAAGTCGACCCCTAAAAATGAAGTTCTTTGACTGAAGACTTTGGTATTCTGAAGACTTTCTGAAGACTTTGAAATTGAAGAAATTGGTGTAACCTTGAAGACTTGGTATTCATTCGAGGAACATGAAGCGTGAAGACTTTTGTTTTCGTAGTTTCATTTTCTCTTTCTTGAGTCATAGGAAACACCGTACTGTTAAAGGGGGTCGAGGAAATACTAAGGAAAAATTTCCATGTGACGCTCAACTCAAAATCCTACACCTACCAATTCCTTCGGGTGAAGCCATTGGAAATCTCATACAGTTCAGTCAATTTCTTCAGTGACAGAGACGAAGTTCTTCTGGTCGCTGAGAAATTTGTTCTGACTGAGGAGTTAGGAATTCGCCGGTGCGGATTGCCTACACAGTGAGGAACATGATAGCCCTGAGGAATTTGTACCTCAAATTTCCGATCGTTGCTGTGCTACGCGCCAGCTGTCCCAAAATATCTTATCTATCCAACGGTCATATCATTGAAGGGCATTTATGTCTTATCATGTCGGGCTGCTCCCTAGGCTATAAATAGCCGCCCCCTACAACCACTAGCTGGTTGGCTGCTCTGAGAGAAACTGACACTTGTCATTTGAGAGCATCCCATCCTCCGAGGACTTTGAGCGAAAATCATCGAGTGAGGAAAACCCAAACCCAAACACCTACAAACCCAAAGTGATTGAGCATCACTGAAGAGATTGATCCTGCGTGGATCCGACGCTTGTTACCTTTGAAGACTGTGCTTCTTACAGACGGTTAGGCGTCATGGTCTAGAGCATCCAAGAGGAATTGTGGATCGCCGAGTGACCGAGTTTGTGAAGGTTCGGAAGTCACCTGAAGACTTACCACGAGTGATTGGGCGAGGACTGTGTGTCCTTAGCTCAAGGAGAATACGGTGAGGATTGTGTGTCCGGGACTGGGTGTCCTCAGGTTAAATAGCTAGCTGCTCCAACCAGATGTACAACTGAGACAGCAGTTGGAACTGGTCTACCAAATCATTGACTTCACCAAGCCAATTGGTTCTATTTCCTCAACTACTTCATTTCCTCAGTATTGTGTTGTTTGCTTGTCATATCTGTGTTTGAAGACTTTGACTGAAGACTTTCTCAATTTCCCCAGTTCAATTTCTTCAGTCTGTTTGTCTTCATCCTGTGCTATCCTGTGTTATGCTTTCTGTACTCTGTGCTTGTCTTCATTTCATCATGATGACTATGCTTGTCTTTTGTTATGTTTACTTCTGAGTACTTATTCCACTGCAAGTAGTTCTTCACTAAGGAATTTCCTCACTAGCAAATTCCTCAGTGAAGAATTCATAAAAATCGCCTATTCACCCCCCTCCAGTCGATATAACGCACTTTCACATCCTCCAAACGGTTAGGCGTCATGGTCTAGAGCATCCAAGAGGAAATTGTGGATCACCGAGTGACTGAGTCTGTGAAGGTTTGGAAGTCACTTGAAGACTTACCACGAGTGATTGGGCGAGGTCTGTGTGACCTTAGCTCAAGGAGAATACGGTGAGGATTGTGTGTCCTTAGGTTTAAATACCTAGCCGCTCCAACCAGACGTACGACTGTCACAGCAGTTGGAACTGGTCTACCAAATCATCATCTTCACCGAGCTACTAGTTCTATTTCCTCAACTCTTTTATTTCCTCATTTCTGTGTAGAAGTACTTGACCGTTACTGTTTGAAGACTTTGACTGAAGACTTACTCAATTTCCTCTATCCTATTTCTTCAGTCAGTTTGTCTTCAGCCTGCTTATCATGTGTTTACACTACTTGTACTCTGTGCTTATTTTCATTTCATCATGATGACTATGCTTCTGTTCCATTATGCTTGCATCTGAGTACTTTTTCCGCTGCTAAGTAGTTTGTTGCTTAGGAATTTCCTCACCCTGAAATTCCTTAGTGACGAATTTGTAAAAATCACCTATTCACCCCCCACTAGTTGATATAACGCACTTTCAATTGGTATCAGAGCATGGTACTCCCTTGTTCTGTGTGATTTTGGTTTAACCGCCTGGAGTTTTAGTTATGTCGACTGCAGGTATGATCAAGGTCTCTGCTGGGTGTCCTACCTCCGATGGGACGGACTACCCCTACTGGAAGAACAAGATGCAAATGCATCTTGAGGCAATTGACAACGATCTCTGGTACGTTGTGGAAATGGCGTTCTGTTGTAGGGTGGAACCCTAGATGGAGATCTTTCACGAATTGGAGGGGAAATCCCCAAGAACACGAAGAACACAAGAGAGGGGAAACACTCAAATTGACTAGATCCAATCACACATATGCTAGATCCAAGAACACACAAGAGGTCACAATGATCCAAGAACAAAAAAGGAAAGATACAAGGTACTAGTTCATCCCAATCCTACGAGGAGAGAGGTCTTGATGATCCTATGATGGGGATCCTTCCCAAGATGGGGGCTTGATATCCACTAGTAAAAATCGCCTATTCACCCCATCTCCCCCTTTTTGGTGATTGATGACAATATAGGTTAAGTTTTCAACGGGGATAAACATATGAAGTGTAAATACTGATATTGAGGAATTTGATTGCAAAATATAGAAGAACTCCCCCTGAAGATGTGCATAGTGAGGAATTTGCTTTTGAAGCAATGCACATTTTGAAGAGTAGAATCATGGAGATCTCCAACTATATCTTGTAATTCATACACACACTTAACATATAATATGAAGAATTTTAAATGCATGATGAAATATGGTGACTGATGTAATTCTGCATGCGTGCATTAACATATATGAGGAAATAGCATGCAGAAAAACATAGCGAAAGTATCAGACCACCATCGGAGTTAAGTTTACAACTCGATCCAACAAAGTCTTCAAAAGAACGAGAGTTGTAACTTAGCCAAAAACCCCCATATGATAGACCCGCTTGAAGACTAACTCAAATTTCTCCCCCTTTGTCATTGAGTGACCAAAAGGGACGAAAAATGAGGACTAACGCCCCTGAAGAATATCACAAAGTCGACGGAGGAGCGCCAGGATTGTTGGGGTCGGTTGTTGAAGTAGGGCCTGCCGCAGTGTCGTTCAAGTCTTCATGCTCATCAGTCTCGCGCGATGAAGAATATGAGCTGGCCACCAAGTGAGGAACTTGGAATTTCTTCGACGGTGGCTGAGACCAATCAAAGTCCTGCTTGAAGCCCATCTATTTCAGATCTTCTTCATCGTAGAGATGAGATAGAACAGCGCAGGTGCGATCAAATACTTCATGGAGATAGTAATGGTTCTTCTTCACTGAATTCTGAGTGATGGTCATGTTTTGAAGAATTGAACCAAACTGTCTTTTTACCCACCTATGGTTGCAATCGACCTTTTGGTGAAGACAGAGGAGAAGCTCACGATCAGTCATCACCCTTGGAGCTGTGCCTTGAGGATTTTGCTTTGAGGCATTGGCGGTAGAGTCATGAGTTGCAGAGTCATGAGTGGCAGAGTCATCATTCGTGGAGTAGGGTGCAGCTTTGCGGAACTGACCATCCAATGGACGAACGCAGCAGGTGCCTTGCCCTTCTCATCAGATGAGGAAAATGTCCGCTTGAGGACTTCTATTGGGGGCAAGTAGCTGAGATGATTCTGAAAGTCAGCCTTGTAATTGATTGAAGACCTTGTTCTGAGGAATCTCATGTTGGGGAACGTAGTAATTTCAAAAAAATTCCTACGCACACGCAAGATCATGGTGATGCATAGCAACGAGAGGGGAGAGTGTTGTCCACGTACCCTCGTAGACCGAAAGCGGAAGTGTTAGCACAACGCGGTTGATGTAGTCGTACGTCTTCACGATCCGACCGATCAAGTACCGAACACAAGACACCTCCGAGTTCAGCACACGTTCAGCCCGATGACGTCCCTCGAACTCCGGTCCAGCCGAGTGTTGAGGGAGAGTTTCGTCAGCACGACGGCGTGGTGACGATGTTGATTTTTTACCGACGCAGGGCTTCGCCTAAGCACCGCTACAGTATTATCGAGGTGGATTATGGTGGAGGGGGCACCGCACACGGCTAAGAGATCAATGATCAATTGTTGTCTCTAGGGTGCCCCCCTGCCCTCATATATAAAGGAGCAAGGGGGGGGTGCGGCCGGCCATAGGAGGAGGCGCGCCGGAGGAGACCTACTCCTACCGGGAGTAGGACTCCCCCCTTTTTCCCTAGTTGGATTAGGACTTCGGACTTGGGGGGGGGGGGAGGGGCGCGCGGCTGCCCCTTGGCCGCCTCTCCTCTTCCTCCACTTGGGCCCATAAGGCCCAATAGCCTCCGGGGGGTTCCGGTAACCCCTCCGGTACTCCGGTAAAATCACTATTTCACTCGGAACACTTCCAATATCCAAACATAGGCTTCCAATATATCAATCTTCATGTCTCGACCATTTCGAGACTCCTTGTCATGTCCGTGATCACATCCGGGACTCCGAACATCCTTCGGTACATCAAAACACATAAACTCATAATAAACTTGTCATCGTAACGTTAAGCGTGCGGACCCTACGGGTTCGAGAACTATGTAGACATGACCGAGACACGTCTCCGGTCAATAACCAATAGCGGAACCTGGATTCTCATATTGGCTCCTACATATTCTACGAAGATCTTTATCGGTCAGACCGCATAACAACATACGTTGTTCCCTTTGTCATCGGTATGTTACTTGCCCGAGATTCGATCGTCGGTATCTCAATACCTAGTTCAATCTCGTTACCGGCAAGTCTCTTTACTCGTTCCGTAATACATCATCCCGCAACTAACTCATTAGTTGCAATGCTTGCAAGGCTTAAGTGATGTGCATTACCGAGAGGGCCCAGAGATACCTCTCCGACAATCGGAGTGACAAATCCTAATCTCGAAATACGCCAACCTAACATGTACCTTCGGAGACACCTGTAGAGGACCTTTATAATCACCCAGTTACGTTGTGACGTTTGGTAGCACACAAAGTGTTCCTCCGGTAAACGGGAGTTGCATAATCTCATAGTCATAGGAACATGTATAAGTCATGAAGAAAGCAATAGCAACATACTAAACGATCGTGTGCTAAGCTAACGGAATGGGTCATGTCAATCATATCATTCTCCTAATGATGTGATCTCGTTAATCAAATGACAACTCATGTCTATGGTTAGGAAACATAACCATCTTCGATTAACGAGCTAGTCAAGTAGAGGCATACTAGTGACACTCTGTTTGTCTATATATTCACACATGTATTATGTTTCCGGTTAATACAATTCTAGCATGAATAATAAACATTTATCATGATATAAGGAAATAAATAATAACTTTATTATTGCCTCAAGGGCATATTTCCTTCATCTCATAATCCAATTAGCATAAGGCTTCAACTCAAAAGGCGACAATGCAACATTTGCCAGAGTCCTCATGAAGAAATCATGGTAGTTGATCAGAACTCCATGGATCATGTTGAAAAGCAAATTCTTCATGATGCCAATTACCTCTTCTTCATTCGATTCGTGGCCTTTGATTGGACTCAACGTCTTGGTCAGAATGCGATAGATAGTCCGTGGCACATACAACAATTCCTTTACGAGGAATTTGGTCCTTGGGGCTTGACCAGGCTTCAGCGGTTTCATCGGAACTTGCATGTAATGGTCAGATAGCTCAGGTTCAAGATAGATACAACGTGCACCTTCAAGGGGAGGACTGATAGGCAGGGCATGAAGCAATTTAGAGGCCAGTGCTCTGAAGTGAGTGTTTTCTGTCATCCAGTCCAACACCCAAGAATTCACATCTTCAGCATTTCCTGTGATGTGCGGCATTGCATAGAACTGAAGAATTAGCTCTTCATTCCAGTCTATGATGTCGGTACAGAAGTTTAGTAGCCCAGCTTCATGAAGCACATTGAGGACTGGTGTGAAGCAAGGCAGTGACTTCATGTCTACATGAGGAATATGCTCATGGTCAAATACTTTGTCCTTATCGAAAAGCAGTGAAGAATAGAAGTTGGCTTGGCTTGCTGTCCGGAAACGCTTCCTTCGCAGACGAGCAGAGTCATAAGGATTGTAATCTGTGAAGAATACATGCTCATGGAAGAAATCATCAGCCTTGAAGTTCTGCTTCTTGGAGAAGGGATTCTTCGGCTTGGGCAGAGGAGTGTCAGTCGAAGTCATCATAGCCTCAGGAATCACATTCTCAGGAACCACAGGCTGAGGAAATTCAGATTCTTCTTCTGTAGCAGCCTGGGTCTTCAATTCTTCATCAACATTAACATCAGCACTAGTGGCTTGAATTTCTTCAGGAATGGAAGGAGTGACTTGAGGTTCTTCAGAGCCCATTTGAACTTCAGTGTGCACTGGGGACTGAGCAATTTGTTGCAGTGGCGTGAACATGGGAGAGTTGGGGTGTTGACTTTCCCAAAAGTCATCATTCATCACTAAAGTAGTGCTCCCAATGTCCACGTCTTCATCTTCTTCATTTAATTCTTCAACGCTTGCCTCTTCAGCAGTGAACTGAGGCATAGGCGATGAGACGACAGGGGTTGAAGGGATATTATCCGCTTCAATTTCTTCGTCCAACTGCTCTGAAGAAGCAGCAGAAGGAACGTCTTCATTAGATCCGCTTGGGATCTCACAGTCTTCACAAAAAGGAATGAGTTCCTTTGATGGCATACTGGAGACAGGAACAACATCAATAGGATTCTCAAGTGAGCTGGTTAATGTCTTCAACTTCTTCGGGGCTGAAGAATTAGATGAAGCAGATGCCCTTTTCTTCACTGCTGCTCGCTCCGTGGCCTTGGTTTTCTTTGCTTCTGATGCAGAAGGAAGAACTGGACTTGGTGTTGGTGCAGAAGGAGCAGAGGAAATTGGTACATTTACCTTAGGCACAACTGATGCAGTTGGCCTGGTTGGTTCAGTTTCTTCAGGCTCAGCAGTTGATGGCTCAGCTGGCCTGGATTGTTCCTCAGGCGCAACACTAGTGGTTGCCCTGGCAATTTCATCAGCGGCTGGAATGGAGTCATCAGCCCTGGTACTAGCAGTTTCATCAGCAGCCTGATTTTCATCAGCGGCGCTGGCATGTTCTTCAGTGGGCTGAGCAGATGCTTCACCCTGAGGAGATTCAGTTCATGGAGTGAATTTTTTAGTTAACTTCACAAATCTTACTTTGGCTCCAAGCCAGTCAGCATAGTAGCCATCAAATTCATCGCTGAGATTTTTGATCTCTGATTGCAGAGCTACAAGTTCATCAGTTGTCATATTGACAACATTTTTCTTCAGAAGGCGCTCCTTCTTGTATTGGGCTTTCTTCAGTTGCCTGGCCTTCTCATATTTCCATTTCTCTTCGCCTATGAAGGCGGTCAGCATGTGACTTTGACTAGGAGTGTGGTTCCTCTCAGGCAAAGATGTGTTGGGGTCCTTATGCCATAGGTCGATGAAGTCGAGGATCAACTTTGGATCCAGCATCAATGGCACATTGCTGCCTTTGGCTCTAGTGGCCCTCTGCTGTTTGTCTCTGATGATTTCAAGTTCTTCATCATCAGCTTCGTCATCACTGGACAGTACTTTGAAGGCGACCTGCTTCTTATGAGGACTTGGTCTAGTGCCTCGTCCAGAAGTGGCCTTGGTCTTCAGCAAGGTGGGGCCTGTTAAGGAATGCGGAGGAGCTGAAGAACTTGTAGAGGCTCCTGAGGCAATTGATTTGCATGTGGTCCTTTGACATGAGGCAAGATGCACAGGTGCTGAGGACTTTGCCGGAGGAGCTGAGGACTTTGGAGGAGCAGGAGCAGCAAGAGGAATTTTCTGTGAGGGCTTTGCAGAACTGGGCCGTGAGGGCATTGCCGAGGTGCTTGGCCGTGAGGGCATTGAAGCAGAAGCACTAGGCTTGTGTGTGGGCTTCTTGGGCATAGCCTTCTTAGGCTTGCTAGCAGAGGTCTCAGTAGTGGCAGTAGCAGAATCTTCATTGAATTTCTTCACTGCCTCTTTTGCCATTTTGGCCAGTTTAGCTTGACTCTTGGCCCATTCAGCGGGAAAATCCTCACCGCGTCTGATGCTTGAGGGATCAACTTCTTGGCCAGATGCCAGTGGAGGTCTTGGGCATGGAGGGTGTACAGCGAATTTCTTCATGTACTTTCGAGTGACATAGCGATATTCCCTCCATTCTCTGGCCCATCTCCTCTTTATCTTCTGAATGCGCACTTTGCGCTCATTCTTCGTTTCATGAGGAGGAGTGCAGTACCCTGCATAGATGTCATCAGGAATTTCAAACGCAGTGTTGACTTCAGGTTTCTTCCCTCCTTTATGAGGTTTCTTGCCATCAGCCATTTTCTTCAGCTGAGGAATCTGGACAACAGAATTCTCTGAAGAGGTATGCAACTTTTCTTCGAGGAACGCTGCAAATGAGTTAAGTTGATGAGAACCTAGTGATTCAGCAGCGGACATGTGTACCTGTGAACGGAGTATAGGTGCGAAGAATTTGGAGAGGTCATATGCGTTCTCAGAAGATTTTGCAAAATGAACAAGTTTGAGGAATTTGACTAGATGTGTCTTGAGGAATTTCACTAAGCGTTCTTTGTCTTAGGTTCCAGAGTTGTATAGACTGAGAATCCACACAATTGAGGAATCTTGAAGAAAAACATTGCTTAGGGAAACATATCAAGAACAGATGTTTGTGTGAGGTGTTTAGTGTGTGAAGATTGAAAAATAAACACCTTTTGAAGATTTTCAAGAAATCACTAGAATCAACAAGGGCGGTAAAAGTGACTTTTAATTACCCTTGACGAAGAACACGACGAACTATGAATAGTAGATTTGAAGCTCGTCGGTTCAGATCTTCCACACCCTAACTTGGCTGAGGAAGACAGCTACGGTGGCGGCGGAGTGAAGAAATCCGTGGCCGGCGCGAGTACGACGGCGACGAGGTCGAGGCAGCGAAGCTTTTCCTCACCGGCGACGATGGAAGTAGTGGCGGCGCTAGGTTTTGAGAGCTCGAGCGAGGGAGTGAGGTCAAGCGGAGTAAAAACAGTCTGAGAAGGGTGAGAGGTATTTATAGCCGAGATGAAAAACTGCTCGCCCGAGGAAAATCGACGAACGTGCCCCTGACCCTTCTCATTCGTGTGACATGTGTCACCCACGTACCGTGAGGTGGAGATCGTGGGTGAATAGGATAATCATATCGTGGAATGTGGAATGGTTTGAGCGGCAAAAGCCAAAAATTCAGATTAAAATATTTTAAGGTTTCGTTCACAAATTCTTCAGCTGACAAGGACACAGTGAAGATTTTGAACGGGTTTCAAATAGAACGCACATGAAGAATTTTGTGAACAGACTGGGTTGAGTTTAGCATAGAGGGGGAAGGGTCCGATCACATTCACCTAGCAGAAAAAGCAACTTGAAGAAATAGCAATAAGTGAATGCTGTAGAGTACATAAACTCATATATTTATATTGCCAATGAAGAAAAACAACGGAAGCAGTGAAGATAATGCAAAGTTGAAGAAATTGAACAACTGAGGAATTTAAAAAATGAAGAAAAACTCAAATTGAAGATTTTCAACTTTTGTTGGTGGCGTAACTCACCGTATAAGAATGCTGATTTCAGACACCACGTACAATTGTCGTATGGCTCTGAGAATCAAATTCTTCGTTAATTTCTTCACTCTTAGGGTGTTAGTCTTCATTGATTGAAGAAAAACGTTACTTCATGTGTTGCACATCTAAGTCATCAATTTTGCATAAGTGTTACGATGTGTGTCCTTTTCAAAGGACATTTGAAGATTCTAAGATATTTAGCTCACACCGCAACTAGCTAAATCTCTTCTCATCCAAGGGCTTTGTGAAGATATCGGCTAGCTGTTCTTCAGTCTTCACGTGCTCGATGGAGATGTCGCCCTTCAACACATGATGACGAAGAAAATGATGATGAATCTGAATGTGCTTTGTCTTCAAGTGCTGAACTGGGTTATGAGCAATCTTGATGGCACTCTCATTGTCACAATAGAGTGGCACATTCTTCACATTGATGCCGTAGTCCTTGAGGGTTTGCTTCATCCATAACAATTGAGCACAGCACGAACGAGCAGCAATGTACTCAGCTTCAGCAGTAGAGAGTGATACGCAGTTCTGTTTCTTCGAGGACCAACAGACCAAGGATCGTCCGAGGAAATGGCATGTGCCTGATGTTGACTTGCGGTCCACACGATCACCAGCATAGTCAGAGTCTGAATGTCCAATGAGATCAAAAGCCGAGCCCTTGGGATACCATAATCCAAGTGTTGGAGTGTGAGCTAGATATCGAAGAATGTGCTTCACAGCCTTATGGTGTGATTCCTTTGGTGTAGCTTGAAATCGGGCACACATGCAAACACTAAGCATAATATCTGGCCTAGATGCACATAAATACAATAAAGAGCCAATCATGGAGCGGTACACCTTTTGATCAAAGTCAATACCATTTTCATCAGTGCAAAGATGGCCATTTGTGGGCATAGGGATTTTGACGCCTTTGCAATCTTGCATGCCGAATTTCCTCAATACATCCTTGAGGTATTTCTCCTGAGATATGAATATGCCATTGCGCTGTTGACGAATTTGAAAACCTAAGAAGAATTTCAATTCTCCCATCATAGACATTTGATATTCTTCACTCATTATATAGGCAAATTCATCACTGTAACATTGGTAAGTACAGCCAAAGATAATATCATCAACATATATTTGGCACACGAATAGTTCATCATCATAAGTTTTGGTGAAAAGAGTTGGGTCAAGTGAACCGGGTTTGAAGCCTTTCTTCATGAGGAATTCCTTCAAAGTATCATACCACGCCTGAGGGGCCTGCTTGAGGCCATAGAGGGCCTTATTGAGTCTGAAGACTTTGTCAGGATGCTTTCGATCTTCAAAACCTGGGGGTTGAGCAACATATACTTCTTCCTCAAGCTTACCATTGAGGAATGCACTTTTCACATCCATTTGATATAAGATGATATTGTGATGGTTAGCATAAGCATGTAATATGCGAATAGCCTCAAGTCTAGCAACAGGTGCAAAAGTTTCATCGAAATCAATGCCTTCAACCTGTGTATAGCCTTGAGCTACAAGTCGTGCCTTATTCCTCACCACAAGGCCATTTTCATGTTGCTTGTTGCGGTAGATCCACTTTGTGCCGATGATATTGTGCTTGCGAGGATCTGGTCGCTTTGATAAGCTCCCAAACATTGTTGAGCTCGAACTGATGTAATTCTTCTTGCATAGCTCGAATCCACTCAGGCTCCAGAAATGCTTCATCTACCTTAGTGGGCTCTGTGATAGAGACGAAAGAAAAGTGCCCACAAAAGTTAGACAAATGTGAAGCTTTTGAGCGTGTGAGAGGACCTGGTGCGTTGATGTCACTGATGATTTTCTCAATCTGCACTTCATTTGCAACGCGAGGATGAGCGGGTTGGCGACGAGGAATTTGCTCAGCATTTTCTTCAGAGCCATTTTCCTCAGGTGCACCAGCATGATGTTCTTCATGGTCTGGAATGACTTCTTCAGCAGATTCTTCGGTAGGAATGACATCCTTAGTAGCCTTGAACTTGATTGTTTCCTCAGGTGACTGTTCATCTAGCACAGGAGGTAGGTGCTCTCTTTGCGAGCCATTAGTTTCATCGAACCGCACATCTACAGTTTCAACAACCTTGTGGTGAACATTGTTGAAGACTCTGTAGGTGTGCGAGTCCTTCTGTAACCAAGCATAAAACCTTCATGTGCTTTCGGTGCAAATTTAGAATTGTGATGAGGATCTCTAATCCAACATTTAGCACCGAAGACTTTGAAACAACTCACATTGGGTTTCTTGTCAGTGAGGAGTTCATATGCAGTCTTCTTGAAGAATTTGTGAAGATATACCTTGTTAATGATGTAGCACGCAGTATCAATTGCCTCGGTCCAGAAATGACGAGGTGTCTTGTATTCATCAAGCATAGTGCAAGCCATCTCAACAAGAGTCCTGTTCTTGCGCTCCATGACGCCATTCTGCTGAGGAGTATAAGGAGCAGATAACTCATGAGTAATACCAAGTTTATCAAGATAGTCATCAAGACCAGTATTCTTGAACTCAGTCATTGTCACTTCTGATGTGCTTGATCTTCACACCAAAGTTGGTTGAAGCCCTCGAGGAAAATTGTTTGAAGACTTCCTGCACTTCACATTTGTAAGTGACGATATGTACCCATGTGTAACAAGAGTAATCATCAACAATAACAAAGCCATATAGAGATGCTTCATTGGTGAATGAAGAATAATGTTTAGGACCAAAGAGATCCATGTGAAGCAATTCAAATGGTCGAGTGGTAGTCATGATAGTCTTTGCTGGATGCTTGACCTTGGTCATCTTTCCAGCCTCACAAGCACCGCATATGTGATCCTTGAGGAATTTGACTTCTCAATGCCAATGACATGCTTCTTCTTCGCGAGCGTGTGCAAGTTCCTCATGCCAGCATGACCGAGTCATCGATGCCATAGCCAGCCTTCTGAAGCTTTTGCAAGTAGGCATATAGCGGGTTGTGGTCCTGTAGAGAAATCAACAATATACAGGTCTCCTCTCCTAAAGCCTTTGAAGACTTTGGAATGGTCAGCTTCCATGATCACAACACAATGATACTTGCCAAAGATAACGACCATATCAAGATGACAAAGCATTGAGACTGACATGAGATTGAATCATAAGGACTCTACAAGCATGACTTTGTCCATGTGTCGATCCTTTGAGATAGCAACCTTACCACGACCCAATACCTTGCTTTTGCCTTTGTCAGCGTAGGTGATATGCTTCAGATGTGATGGAGATAAGGGAGCGTCCATCAATAAGTTCTTATCACTAGTCATGTGATTTGTACATCCACTATCAAGGACCCACTCAGTGGCTTTGGGTTGATCATCCTGCAGATGAATTAGTGCAGCTTACAAACTCATATACTTCATTAGTGAAGAATATGATATCAAATTCATAAGATCAATTTCATCAAGCAAGAGAACAGATAAAGCAGTATGAGGATGTGAGAAATGAAAATTCATTTCTTCATGATTAGCTTGCGTCCTTTCAAGCATATTCATGTCTCCAACAAATTCTTCAGACGCTTAAGTATGTCTGGAGACCTGACCCTGCATAAGAGATTAGTTCTTTTTCTTCACCACCCACATCTGGAGGGGTGGCAAAGAGTTCATCATTCTGCGAGCTCCATAAGAGAAATGTGGCATAGAAGCCAGTCCACTTCATTTCACATAAGAGGAGTTAGGGTAAGCGTATGAATAAGTAGAAAAAATCTTCGAGGACTTATGAACATAATGATTTGAAGAATAATGCACATATTCATAGCCCTTGGTTATCCCTTGTGAAACAGAAGTGTTAGCACGATGATGTTGAAATGAGGACTTTGATCCTTTTGAGGAATTTCATCCGTGTGAGGAATTTGGTCTGTATGAGGACTTGGATCCATATGAAGAATTTGGTCCATATGAAGAATTGGATCTGGGGTTCCTGTTCTTCACGGGTGGTGTCATAATGACATTCACCTGAAGACTTTCAAGGCACCTTTTGGGAACCCAGATTTTCTTCATAGGGGAACCGTTCCTGCAGTTAGTGCCAACATATATAGCAAATACTTCACCATTCTGATTTTTGAACAACTCATAGTTGCAGTCAAATGACTCATAAGAAGAATGAGGAGATTCACATGTAAAGCCAGATAAAGTAGATGGATCTACTGGAGGTCCCTTTGTAGCAACCCATGAGGTTTTGGGATACTGCTCAGGCTTCCAGTATGTTCCATCAACATTGAGCTTCCTCTCAAAGGCAATACCCTTTTTCCTAGGGTTTCTGTTTAGGATCTGCTTTTTAAGCACATCACAAAGAGCCTGATGCCCTTTGAGGATTTTGTACATGCATGTCATATACAATTCCTTCAGCCCTGCATTGTCAGTGATACTAGCAATATCCTCAGATGAGGAATTAGTGATATCAGAGACATGTGAAGAATTTGCAATAATAGAAGGATTTGAACTTTCAGGTGAAGAATTAGCAGATTCACGTTCAATACACTTCAAACATGGAGGAATGAATTCTTCTTGAGCAGCGCTGATTTGTTGAGCAAGTAATGAATCACACTCCTTCTGAAGATCTTCATAACTCACCCTTAGCTTCTCAAGATATTGCTTTCTTTGAAGAAATTCATAAGAAATCTTCTCATGATCAGATAAGAGAGTGTTATGATGACTCTGAAGATTGTCAAACTTGGACTGAAGTCTCTGAAGATTTTCAGTCAAAGTTTTAGTGCGATCCATTTCTTCACCCAACATATCATCGCTTTTGTCTAGCATGTTTTGAACCTTTTCAAAAGCCTTTTGTTGTTTTACAGCAATCTTAGCAAGTTTAGAGCAGCTGGGCTTGAGGTTTTCATCAGATTCATCCTCACTTGATTCAGAGGAGGGATATTTGAGTACCTTGGCACCCTTTGCCATGAAGCAATAGGTGGGAGCATAGTCATCATCGTCGTCATCAGCCTTGTTGTGGAAGCCATTTTCTTCAGTGTTGAAGATGGACTTGCTGATGAATGCAGTAGCGATGGCTAGGCTCGCCACTCCAGATTCTGACTCCTCAGATGCCTCCTCTTCCTCATGTTCCTCAGACTCAGCCTCAGAGTCCATTTCCTTGCCAATGAATGCCCGAGCCTTCTTGGAGCTGCTCTTCTTGTGAGATGAATACTTCGAGGATTTTGATGATGAGGACTTTGAAGACTTCTTCTTCTTCTTAGAGTCATCAGAACTGTAATCCTTGTATTTCTTCTTCTCTGGTTCCTTTTCCCACTTAGGACAGTCTTGAATGTAGTGACCGGGTTTCTTGCATTTGTGGCATAGTCTCTTTTTGTAGTCACGGGATGAGGAACCATCACTTCTTGAGGATTTTCCAAAGCGACCACGTCTTGAGAACTTCTGGAATTTCTCCACGAGCATTGCTAGCTCCTGGCTCAGTTCTTCAGGATCACCAAGGCTGCTACCAGAATCTTCACCTTCAGATTCAGACACTGCCTTGGCCTTCAGAGTACGTGATCTGCCATAGCTCGGTCCATAGAGATCTCTCTTCTCAGCAAGCTGGAACTCATGAGTGTTTAGCCTCTCGAGGATATCAGCGGGATCAAGTGACTTATAGTCTCCACGTTCTTGTATCATCAATGCCAGAGTATCAAATGAGGAATCAAGCGATCTCAGCAATTTCTTCACCACCTCATGGTCGGTGATGTCAGTGGCACCAAGTGCTTGAAGCTCATTTGAGATGTCAGTGAGGCGATCGAAGGTTTGCTGAACATTTTCATTATCGAGTCTTTTGAAGCAGTTGAAGAGATTGCGAAGAACGTCAACTCGAGAGTCACACTGTGTTGAGACTCCTTCATTGACCTTGGACAGCCTGTCCCAGATAAGCTTAGCTGTCTCCAAAGCACGCACTCTACCATACTGCCCTTTGCTCAGATGGCCACATATGATGTTCTTTGCTTGAGAGTCAAGTTGCTTGAATCTCTTCACGTCAGCAGCGTTGATGGTAGGGGTGACATAGGGGACACCATTTTCCACAACATACCAGAGATCGTTATCAATTGCCTCAAGATGCATGCGCATCTTATTCTTCCAGTAGGGGTAGTCCGTCCCATTGAAGGTAGGTGTCAGGACCCCGATCCTAAGTCACACCGACCTAGCATGTAACACATCATATCACTTTGCGGCCTCATGCACGGTATTCCCACGGATGCCACCTTACCTGGTCCGGGACCGTTTGCGCCTTTTGGCTCACGTATATGATAGTGTCGCTAGCATCCATATGACAGAGAACCCGGGCCGACATGACTAGTCGTAAACCCAAAGTGGCACTAACTTACAGGGACATGCATACATGACCCAGCAACGAACGTGTCGGTCATCAGCGAGTGAATCCGGGCTGTAGCAGCTGGGCTAACAGGACTCCGGAGAATCCGGGCTGTAGCGGGCTAACAGGACTCCGGTAAACACCACGTGACATTTCCCCAAAGGGACAGACACAGGAAGGAAGAAGGACACATGCCGGCCAGCCTAAGTGTTCTGGAGCAGTAGCAAGCTACCATTGCTTAGTGGAAGCACTAGGATACATTTCCCCATAAGAGAGGCCATCAAGAATAAAAAACTAGGTTGTCGGATCCCATGCATACCAAGCATTTCAATAACATACACACAAATGCTCGATATGTGCAAATACAACATGGCATCACAACATAACTCTATGACTCAAAGTATTTATTCATTAGGCTCCGAGGAGCCAAGTATTACAAACATGGGTCTCATGACCCAACATACAGAGCATACAATCAATAAGAACACGCGGAAGCTTAACTTGTCTGAGTACATACAACTACAAATGAAAAAGGCTGAGAAGCCCGACTATCTACAAGACCCTGCCGAGGGTACAAGATCGTAGCTGAGGTAACAAGCTAAACGTCGAAGTCCACGCGGAACTACTAGTGAGACTGAAGTCTCTCTGCAAAAACATAAATTAAGCAAACGTGAGTACAAATGTACCCAGCAAGACTTACGTCAGAACTATCTACATATGCATCAGTATCAACAAAGGGGGTGGTGGAGTTTAACAGCAGCAAGCCAGCTTTGACTCAGTGGCTATCCTGAACTACGACTGCAGATAACTCTTTTGAGGTGGCGCACACGAGTCCACATATTCACCATATCAATACACCACTATGGATCCGCTCCCGTCTCCCTACGAGAACGCCATCCATAGAACTCACGCTTATCTTGCGCATTTTAGAGTATCCACTTTCACTTGTCTATGAACTATACAGGCGACCCAGAAGTCCTTTACCGCGGACGCGGCTATTCGAATAGATGATGTTAACCCTACAAGGGTGTACATCTTCACACACGCTCTCACTACTTACCACCATGTACACGTCGTGTATCTCGGCAACCTTCAAGCGGAAGCCTCGCGAGGGAGTCGGCCACGACCTGACTAAACACATAAGTCTCTAGTCCAGATTTATCACCTATTCGGGTTCCATCCGCAAGGAGATCCGGCCGGGGTGTCGCTCACGGCCCCAAACGATGTGAGCAGGGTTCCCAAGCCCACCAAACGGGGGACGCTTGGTACACCGTGCCATTGCACCTAGTCTGTCCCAAGCCCACCTGTACCGGGTGCCACTTGGTAGACTACTAGCACTACCTACAGAGATCAGGTTGATTAATAAGTTGAGAGGGGCACTTAAGCATTCCAATGCGTGGTAGTAACTGTTCATGGATCACAAACACAGAACTCAGTTCCTGAGGACGGTTTCAATGAGACAACCCACCATGTACTCCTACATGGCCTCTCACCGCTACCTTTACCAAAACGTGTTCACACACTTAGCTCACACACAGTAGGACATGTTCATCACCATTCCAATTCATCCCCGTTGAATCAGACCTGACTCAACTCTAAGCAGTAGCAGGCATGACAAACAAGCATGAATGAGTAGGCACATCAGGGCTCAAACAACTCCTACTCATGCTAGTGGGTTTCACCTATTTACTGTGGCAATGACAGGTCATGCAGAGGAAAAGGGTTCAACTACCGCATCATGTAACAGATGAATCGTTGTTGTCCTAATGCAATAAAAGAGAGCAGGAGCGAGAGAGTGGGATTATATCAGAATGAACAAGGGGGTTTTGCTTGCCTGGCACTTCTGAAGATAGTATAGTTCTTCATCAGTGTCATCAATCTCATCGTCGGAACCACGTCTACTGAGAGGGGACAAATACCGGCAAACAAGGAAGAACACAATCAATGCAATGCAACAAATATGATGCATGATTATGACATGGAAATATGATGTGATTTGAGCTAATGCAGCTAGCAACAATTTAAATGAAGTCCATATGAACCAAGGGTTCATATGCCAACTCCATATCAAGCATTTAAAATGCCATTTATTTGTTTGGTCCAATTCAGAAACTTTAAGTTGCTCCAACATGCATGAAAATGGTACAGATGGAAAGATTGAATTTTCCTGATCATTTTTCATATATAACTTATTTCATTTGGAGTTACGGTTGAATTTCTATGATTTTATGAAGTTCATAACATTTTCTGGAATTTCCTGGTTATTTAAAATAAGCTAAATCCAGAAAATGCTTTATTGCATCAGCACTACATCACGGTGACGTCAGCGAGTCAACAGGGGCGGTCCAGGTCAAACCTGACCAGTGGGGTCCACGTGTCAGTGACTCATTTACTTAAACAGATAGGTTAGTGCTAATTTTGGCTCTAATCCAAAATTAACCAGAGGCTTGCCCCACATGTCATTGACACCGAGGCAGCTATTAGTGGTCAAACGGGGTCAAACCGGCTGGCGGTTAGCCGCCGGCGAGGTCAGTGGCGGTGGGGTGGTTCGGAAATGCCCTAGAGGGCACCATTCGATGCGCGGTTTGCACCTACGGGTTCCTGGGAGTGAGGCGCATCCACTGGTGGTGGTGGTAGGAGTTGCGGTGGTCGGAATCAACGGCGGTAACCAAAACGGCGGAGGCCGGAGTTCGGGGGTGCACGTGGCACTTCTAGCCAGTCCGAGGCGAGGCGGCAAGCAGGAGGTGGCGCGCGTGCGGCGACCACGCGCCCTGCCTACTAGCGCGGGGAGGAAGACGACAGAGGGGCTACGGTGGTGGGCTAGGCCAATGCGGCTGGGCTGCCAGGTAGGTGGCTAGGTAGTCCTTCTCTCTCTCTTTTATTTTATGTTTTCTATTTTCTGTCTTTGTTTCTAGATTTAGTAAAAATACTAAACCTTTTCTAAGAATCCTGAAATAAATTGTGGGCACTGTTGAAATGTTTTTCAGCAGCCCTCAACCATTATCAGAATTATTTAGGCAATTAAAATATTTATAGCATTTAAATTCCCAAATTCAAATACTTTATGATTTAATTCAAAAATCCATAATGGTCCTAGAAACATGTGCAACATTTTTTGCAGAGGTTTTCGACCAGTCCAAAAATGATGAACTTTTCTAAAGGGCATTTTGGGTTCATTGAGAATATTTTTATTTGAACCTAGTTGATTTGATCTGGTGCTAGGGTTTGAACAATCCCCATTTCAACTTTCAAAATAAATTTAGACATGATGCATGGATGCAAAAGCTATCCTAGAGCACTACCAGACTAGGGATGTGACAGTAGGACACCCAACAAAGACCTTGATCATACCTGCGGTCGACATAACTAAAACTCCAGGCGGTTAAACGAAAATCACACAGAACAAGGGAGTACCTTGCTCTGATACCAATTGACAGTGCGTTAAGTTGACTAGAGGGGGGTGAATAGGCGATTTTTATGAATTCTTCACCGAGGAATTTCAGGGTGAGGAAATTCCTAAGAGAAGAACTACTTGCAGCGGAATAAGTACTCAGATGCATACATGACATAACATAAGCATGGACATTATGATGAAATGAAAACAAACACAGGGTACAGGAAGCGTAAGCACAAGATAAAACAGGATGAAGACAAACAGACTGAAGAAATTGAACTGAGGAAATTGAAAGTCTTCAGTCAAAGTCTTCAAACAGATATGAACAAGCACACAACACAGTAATGAGGAAATGGAAGGGTTGAGGAAATAGAACCAGTTAGCTCGGTGAAGACAATGATTTGGTAGACCAGTTCAACTACTGTGACAGTTGTACGTCTGGTTGGAGTGGCTAGGTATTTAAACCTGAGGACACACAGTCCCGGACACACAGTCCTCACCGTATTCTCCTTGAGCTAAGGTCACACAGACCTCGCCTAATCACTCGTGGTAAGTCTTCAGGTGACTTCCAAACCTTCACAAACTCGGTCACTCGGTGATCCACAATTTCCTCTTGGATGCTCTAGACCATGACGCCTAACCGTCTGGAAGATGCACAGTCTTCAAAGGTAACAAGCGTCGGATCCACGCAGGATCAATCTCTTTAGTGATGCTCAATCACTTTGGGTTTGTAGGTGTTTGGGTTTAGGTTTTCCTCACTTGATGATTTTCGCTCAAAGTCCTCGGAGGATGGGATGCTCTCAATGACAAGTGTCAGTTTCTCTCGGAGCAGCCAACCAGCTAGTGGTTGTAGGGGGCGGCTATTTGTAGCCTAGGGAGTAGCCCGACATGATAAGTCATAAATACCCTTCAATGGTATGACCGTTAGGTGGGTAGATATTTTGGGACAGCTGGCTCGTAGCACAACAACGGTTGGATGAGGTTCAAATTCCTCAAGGCTATCATGTTCCTCACTTGTAGGCAATCCGCACTGGCGAATTCCTAACTCCTCAGTCAGAACAAATTCCTCAGAGACCAGAAGATCTTTGTCTCTGTCACTGAAGAAATTGACTGAACTGTATGAGATTTCTAATGGCTTCACTCAAAGGGATTTGTAGGTGTAGGATTTTGAGATGAGCATCACTTGGAAACTTTCCCTTAGTTTTTCCTCGACCCCCTTTAATAGTACAGTGTTTCCTATGACTCAAGAAAGAGAAAATGAAACTATGAAAACAATAGTCTTCACGCTTCATGTTCCTCGCATGAATATCAAGTCTTCATGGTCACACCAATTTCTTCACTTTCAAGCTCTTCAGAAAGTCTTCAGAAATCCAAAGTCTTCAGTTGAAGACATCCATTTTTAGGGGTCGACTTTCTCTGTAAATATCAAACTCCGCATAGTCTTATAGACCTGTGTACACTCACAAACGCATTAGTCCCTTAACCTATAAGTCTTCAATACACCAAAATCACTAAGGGGCACTAGATGCACTTACAACTAGGGATCTTCTCCTAGGAGGTCTTGATCTCCTAGAGGAGTGGGTACAAGGAGCAAAGCTCTCTAATGTCTATCATATGCTTTGCTATCCGTCCAATGAGCTAGGGAAGGGGTATATATAGTCTAGGGACGAAATAGAGGGAGAGAGGGGGATACAAGGGTCAAATGCCCAAAATGCACGCAGGCATATTCAGAGGGGTCCGGGCACCCGGAGTGCGAGGGACCGTGCACCCGGAGGGAGATGCGCCGGGGGGGACCGGGCACCCGGGGTGCGGAGGACCGGGCACCCGGTCCGGTCAGAGGGGCCGGGCACCCAGTGCGGGCTGGGGCAGCACCCTGGTGGAGGCCGGGCACCCGGGGTTTGAGGGCCCCGGCACCCGGTGGGGCGGGGGCAGCGCCCAGGCGGGAGGCCGGGCACCCGGGGTGTCCAGGGGCCACGCCCATGGGCCGGCCGAAGGCCCAGGCACCCGGGGGTGGAGAAGGCCGGGCACCCGGGGTCCAGAACCTCCATGGCTTCGTGCTTCTCGCGCCCTTCTTCCATCCCTTCCTTCTCCATGGTCGCTTGTATCTCCGTCCTAATATCTTCATGATCAACTCCTTGGTACCTAACAAGGCACAACATTTCTATTTGAGGTAGGACCCGACTCTCATGTGAAACTGAATGAAGTTCGAAGAGGAAAGAGTTAACCTCGGTTTCGATGGTACGTGCGTGAGCTCTCGTCATCGGTCCTCTTAGTGCTTGTGGTGGTGAAGGAGCGCCCATGGGGATGCTCGAAGGATGCTCCGCATCATCTCCCCCTCTTGGGAGAGATCCGTCCACGGATCGTGATCTTCATCACCATGGGAAAGAGATGGCGTCGCCGTGTAGAAGTGGACGACCACCAAGCACTTATCATGTTGAAGCTCGAAATGGGCACTCTCCAATGTCACACCATCTTGTGATTCCTTCAAAAGGAGCAAAGATAACAAGCACTTGGAAAAACAAATGTGGTTGGAGTTAGAGCAAAACCAAGCATTCGAGAGGTGATTAACCCAACAAGTGTTGTCCTCGAGCATAGAATATGGTTTGACAAAGAAGTGAGGCATGGCATTTAAGCATCTAAAGTGAGCACATGGAAAAGCATCATGGAAACAATCATGCAAAGGTGGGGTAACAGTGCTAATATGTTGGACAAGTAAACAAGCATCTACCTCAATGTCATAACAAGCATGCATAAATTTCTCAACAAATGGTCTATGGTATGCATATGAACCATTCACAACACCAAATGAAATGAAATGTCTAAACACGTGGGTCAAGTGCAAGACAATCCAAGCATAACGTGCATGGGGTGTAGTGATCGAATATAGCATGGAAATAGTGGCACTCAACACAATGGAAAGAGAAATTGTTCATCATGTGTGAGGCAATCAAGTCAAGCAAGAGACAAGCAATGGGACATGGCATATGTGAAGTAATGACATTGTTGCAACCAAACATATGATAGGAGCAAGTAGTCCAAGAATTGGATGCAACATGAGAAAGCATAGAAATCAAGTCGTGCAAACTAGTGGAGCGAAGATGCAACACACTAGAGGAAATCATGTCAATCATGTCATGTGAGCAAATAATAAGCATAGACAATGCACATGACATATCGCGAGCACGAGCACAATGCAAGATCATAGTATCATCGGAATGGATCACAAAGGAAACATGGCGATAATAAGCAATATCTCCACCAAGCTTGCAAATACACATACAAGTAGTAGAATCAATCATCATGTTTAATGCAAAGCATGGGTCACAAATGCATGGCAAATGTATAGAAATGAGCCTATCATGCAAAGTGAACATGGCAATATGGGCATAAAGTGAGAAGTGGTATATAACCCATAACCAAGTGAGGGCCATGTAGAAGAAATGCGTGAAGTCTTTGCGCGATGAGAGTGGTGGAGAATCCATGGGATCCCAAGTCATCATTGCTCTCTAGAGCTCGTTTCGTCAACTCATGGGATTGCGAGGTTGACGAGGTAGAATGTGTACCTACACAAAAGAGACACAAACCAAAGAAATTGTGTTCGTGGTAAATGTACACATCATCCATCATGATGTGTATGTGCATGTGTGAGTTAGCACAAGATAAGCATCGCTCAAAGAAATTTGATGCATGGTATAAGAACATGTCATCCATCATGAAAGAATAGTTGTTATGTATGGCACGATGGGGACACAAATTGAGAATGCAAGTATATGGCACATCACTAGCATGTTTATTCATGGGGAGCATATGGTGCACACAAGTAGTGGGACCATGCAATGGATAGGATGAATCAAAATCTCCTAAAATGTATGAGGAAACTATGGGGGTCTCCTCATGAGCAATAGTGGAAACATCATATGGAGAATATGAACAACATCCAAAACAATATCCGAAGCTAGGTGGTCATGGCATGGCCCATGAGATAAATGATGCAAAGGGAGCATATCAATATCATCACAAGAAAAACAAATGCCAATAACCATGGGCTTGTCATCTATGCCATATGTGCAAATTGGGTTAATTTTAATGGCACTACGATGAGATTGTAAATGTGACATATTGTTGATCTCATGCATAGCATATGACAAGTCAAGCGGATTGTCAAACATGGTGTGGCCGAGAGAATTATCACAAGAAATCATATGTAACATGGCATCATGACTAATAGACTCCACATGGGAATCATCGAACTCAGCATAAATGGGTAAATCATTGCATGGGGAAGTTGAACTAGCATGAAGCATGACAATAGGTGGATCAACATCATGCAAGCAATCAATGTCAAGAATGTCCACTAGTGGGACTAGAGCATCACCTTCACCTATGTTACCTTGTTCATTCCACTCAAGTGGTGTAGGTGAGGTGGCAAAGACCAAATGGTGGTCATCATCTTCATCTTGATGGAACCATGTGGGGGGTGCATCATATTCCACCATGGTCATCGTCTTGTCCAAGGACGAAGTCGTCGCGGATCGACGCATCATCATAAATGGGACCTAGCACCAAATGAGAAGACACAATAGAGGTAGAGGTTAAGTTGTTAGAAATCGAAATGCCCTCGCTCTCTCTATGTGGTGGTGTCTCACTCACTCCCTCAAGGTAGGTGCACTCAATGTCACATATGGTGGAGTCACTCATCTCACTCAAGTGGTGGGGGTTGTGGCTCTCCTCACATGGGAATTGGGGCATGATACGTCTCCAACGTATCTATAATTTTTGATTGCTTCATGCTATATTATATTCTGTTTTGGATGATTAATGGGCTTTGTTATACACTTCTATATTATTTTTGGGACTAACCTATTAACCGGAGGCCCAGCCCAAATTGCTGTTTTTTTGCCTATTTTAGAGTTTCGTAGAGAAAGAATATCAAACGGAGTCCAAACGGAATGAAACCTTCGGGAACATGATTTTCGGAACAAACGTGATCCAGAGGACTTGGAGTCTACGTCAAGAAATCAACCAGGAGAGCACGAGGCAGGGGGGCGCGCCCTCCACCCTCGTGGGGCCCATGTTGCTCCACCGACGTACTTCTTCCTCCTATATATACCTACGTACCCCGAAACCAACAGAAGCATCCACGAAAACCTAATTCCACCGCCGCAACCTTCTGTACCCGTGAGATCCCATCTTGGGGCCTTTTCCGGTGTCCTGCCGGAGGGGGCATTAATCACGGAGGGCTTCTACATCAACACCATAGCCTCTCCGATGATGTGTGAGTAGTTTACCTCAGACCTTCGGGTCCATAGTTATTAGCTAGATGGCTTCTTCTCTCTCTTTGGATCTCAATACAAAGTTCTCCACGATTCTCGTGGAGATCTATTCGATGTAATCTTGTTTTGCGGTGTGTTTGTTGAGATCGATGAATTGTGGGTTTATGATCAAGTTTATCTATGAACAATATTTGAATCTTCTCTGAATTCTTTTATGTATGATTGGTTATCTTTGCAAGTCTCTTCGAATTATCAGTTTGGTTTGGCCTACTAGATTGATCTTTCTTGCAATGGGAGAAGTGCTTAGCTTTGGGTTCAATCTTGCGGTGTCCTTTCCCAGTGACAGTAGGGGCAGCAAGGCACGTATTGTATTGTTGCCATCGAGGATAACAAGATGGGGTTTATATCATATTGCATGAGTTTATCCCTCTACATCATGTCATCTTACTTAAAGCATTACTCTATTCCTTTGAACTTAATACTCTAGATGCATGCTGGATAGCGGTCGATGTGTGGAGTAATAGTAGTAGATGCAGGCAGGAGTCGGTCTACTTGTCTCGGACGTGATGCCTATATACATGATCATACCTAGATATTCTCATAACTATGCTCAATTCTATCAATTTCTCAACAGTAATTTGTTCACCCACCGTAATACTTATGCTCTTGAGAGAAGCCACTAGTGAAACCTATGGCCCCCGGGTCTATTTTCCATCATATTAATCTTCCAACACTTAGCTATTTTTATTGCCTTTATTTTACTTTGCATCTTTATTATAAAAATACCAAAAATATTATCTTATCATATCTATCAGATCTCACTTTCATAAATGATCGTGAAGGGATTGAGAACCCCTTTATTGCGTTGGTTGCGAGGTTTTTATTTGTTTGTGTAGGTGCGAGGGACTTGAGCGTGGCCTCCTACTGGATTGATACCTTGGTTCTCAAAAACTAAGGGAAATACTTACGCCGCTTTACTGCATCACCCTTTCCTCTTCAAGGGAAAACCAACGCAGTGCTCAAGAGGTAGCAGCAACTCGTCATATATGGGGCTAGTGGTGAAGTCACTCTCACTCTCAAATGGTGGCATATGTCACTCAACTCATCATACGTCGTCGTGGTCGAAGGGAAAATCCCATGCTCAACCATCTCGTCACCGTGGATGAAGGCCGAAGATGGCACATCATCGCTCTCCTCCATGACCGAAGGGAAAATCCCATGCTCGATCATCTTGTCACCGTCGCTATGGATGAAGGCCGAAGATGGCACATCATCACTCTCCTCCATGACCGAAGGGAAAATCCCATGCTCGATCATCTTCCTTGAGGGGCTTCTGAAGATGGAAGTGTCGCCCTCGCTCGTAGGTGATCGCCTTGGACTTGATGATGTCGAAGTAGGCGTACTCGTGGGAAGTAGGCGAAGATGTCGTACGTCCGAAGGCAAGATGCCTTGATAACCCTTGGCAAAGATGCAGAAGTGTTCGTGGTAGCCGGAGCTTCCTTTTGGTGGTGCTTGTCTTGCGGTCTTCTCTTTTGCTCATGAAGCTTATCCTTGGTGTGAAGTAGAGCATGTTCGAACGTATGTTTGCGCGTGTCGGGCATCTTCATCTTGATGGTGTTGTAGTGCTTGAGCTCGATGACGTTCCGAAGATTTTCTACTAGAGCGTCGCCGCCTTGAAGATGACGAAGGGCAAGAAGACTTGTAGTTGGCCAACATGTCTCGTACTTGATCCATTTGTTCGTCCAACTTGGTGTCGATGTAGTCCCTTTTCCTTGCTTCATTTGGCGAATGTCGAAGGCGAGTCGCTCAATGCCTTGCATTGCTCGTTGTAGTTCGAAGATGGACGTTTTGTTGATGTAGTTGTTCGCGCTGCCGTTGTCGTGGAAGATCGGAGATGAAATGCCTTGCCTATCCATCACAAGACTCGAGCAAATGTGAGTGGAAGAAAGGAAATAACTAGACCAATGACCTTATCCAATGTTGATGATGGATCAATGATCACTCCATAATGTAACAAGGAAATAACACAATTGGTACCGGATCTTGTCAATTCTCACACCTACACAAGTAAGGCTTATGGTGGAGCTCGGTGAGGATAGTGGCACAAAAATTTGATGCAAAATGTTAGCACGAGTCAATAATGTTGGAAAAGATTCACAAATTCGCAAGTGAAACAAGTAGACCAATAGCAAAATGTGGCACACGGAAACACACACACGGATAGATAAATGGGGTCGTGCAACCCAGGAATGAGCACAAAAATGTGGAATCCACGGAAAACGCTCGTGTTGCACAACTCAAGAGAGACGCTAGCATGATTGCTCAATAGGCGGATACGACACTTGTGCACAACCTATAAGATGCAAAATGTATGGGCTTTCTATCCTAAGTATGCTATGTGTATGATGTTCCCGGTGTTCTTCTCAAGCTGATCCAAGATGATCGGATATGACAATCTTATGTGCAATGTGGTATGATGCTATGGCTATTTCTTACAAGCTCTTTGCTCTCTTTTTGCTTAAAAGCTTACTCTCTCTCTTTTTTGATATGGACACTTATGCGAAATGCTCGAACCAAGATAGCAATTGTGTATATGCGGGAACAATCTTGTGACATAAGGGATGATATGATACCAAGATTATAGCAATATGATATTTTATACATGCAATGGTAGGTGTAGATCAATGATCACTATTATGCACAAGTAATGTTGCCGGCAATACTCAAAGGCTAGTCTCAATAGGCAAGTGACACAAAATGGGCTAAGGGGTTAAAAATGTAATGGAAAGAATGTGCAATGATGGGATACCACGATACCAAGATGATATAGAGGTTACCGTTCTTGCTTACAGTTAGGGTGTCAAAATGGTGAAGTGGTCGATGTCGAATCCTTATCGAAGGTGAGCGGCGGTGTTGACGATGTCGAACCGTTCCTAGATAGTCGAAACACCCTAGGAAACGAAAAAACCGCAAACTCAAAGTCTCAAAGGAAAATGTCAAATGGTGGTAGCGGAATGCGTTGGTGGTTCCGGATTTAGCAATGTGGAAGCAGTGGTGGTGGTTGATGACAAAGCAACCGTCCCTAAGTAGCCGAAACACCTTAGGAGACTCAAGTCACCACTCAAGCAACCACAAATACTATAAGGATCAAAATGGGTTAGGTTGCGGAAAGATATGGTGGTTTTGCGAATGATATGGTGGATGGCCTAGGCCAAGATGCCAACATACCAAAATTTTTATGGAGTCAAATGGTGTTGGAACCTATCTAGATGGATGGGTATGTCAATAGCTACTCAACGAGCTAAATAACGTCAAAATCGGACTCCGGGAGTGAAAGTTATGGCCGAAACGGTTTTTGTTGGTGGGCTGATTCGGGAAGGTGCAGGTGCCCGGTGGTTGGGGGTGCGGGCATCCGGGGTGGTCCAGGGCAAACAGCCCCGGGGTGCGGGTGCCCGGGGGGTCGGGGTGCGGGCACCCGGGGTAGTCAGCGGGGATGCACGGGGGTCCGGGTGCCCGGGGGTCACGGATTTGGGTGGAAATTCGTGGGAAAATGGAGGAAATTGGTGGATTTCGTGGAGGGAAAGGTGAAGATGGATGGGGGAAGCCTAGATCCACTTGAAACCAAGCAAATACATGGATCAAATCCAACAAAACCTCATCAAACCAACAAATCACAAAAAAAATTGGGGCTATTTTTGGTGGGGAATTTTCGAAATTGGGGAAGAACACAACAAAATTAGGCTAGAGAACAAGAAGGGGGGCTCCAATTTCGTGAGAAACCATGGCTCATGATACCAAGATGTTGTAGGGTGGAACCCTAGATGGAGATCTTTCACGAATTGGAGGGGAAATCCCCAAGAACACGAAGAACACAAGAGAGGGGAAACACTCAAATTGACTAGATCCAATCACACATATGCTAGATCCAAGAACACACAAGAGGTCACAATGATCCAAGAACAAAAAAGGAAAGATACAAGGTACTAGTTCATCCCAATCCTATGAGGAGAGAGGTCTTGATGATCCTATGATGGGGATCCTTCCCAAGATGGGGGCTTGATATCCACTAGGGATCTTCTCCTAGGAGGTCTTGATCTCCTAGAGGAGTGGGTACAAGGAGCAAAGCTCTCTAATGTCTCTCATATACTTTGCTATCCTTCCAATGAGCTAGGGAAGGGGTATATATAGTCTAGGGACAAAATAGAGGGAGAGAGGGGGATACAAGGGTCAAATGCCCAAAATGCACGCGAGCATATTCGGAGGGGTCCGGGCACCCAGAGTGCGAGGGACCGGGCACCCAGAGGGAGATGCGCCGGGGGGGGGGGCGGGCACCCGGGGTGTGGAGGACCGGGCACCCGGTCCGGTCAGAGGGGCCGCGGCTTGGTGGCAGAGGGGCCGAGCACCCGGGGGGTGATGGCCCGGGCACCCGGTGCGGGCTGGGGCAGCACCCGGGGTTTGAGGGCCCGGGCACCCGGTGGGGCGGGGGCAGCGCCCAGGCGGGAGGCCGGGCACCCGCGGGGCCAAATGGCCGAGCACCCGGGGTGTCCAGGGGCCACTCCCATGGGCCGGCCGAAGGCCCGGGCACCCGGGGGTGGAGAAGGCCGGGCACCCGGGGGTCCAGAACCTCCGTGGCTTCATGCTTCTCGCGTCCTTCTTCCATCCCTTCCTTCTCCATGGTCGCTTGTATCTTCGTCCTAGCATCTTCATGATCAACTCCTTGGTACCTAACAAGGCACAACATTTCTATTTGAGGTAGGACCCGACTCTCATGTGAAACCGAATGAAGTTCAAAGAGGAAAGAGTTAGCCTCGGTTTCAATGGTACGTGCGTGAGCTCTCGTCATCGGTCCTCTTAGTGCTTGCTGTGGTGAAGGAGCGCCCATGGGGATGCTCAAAGGATGCTCCGCATCACGTTCCGTCTGTCACTCCTACCATTAACGCTGCTGACGTGAAGAGATTCAAGCAACTCGAGTCTCAAGCGAAGAACATCATATGTGGCCATCTGAGCAAAGGGCAGTATGGCAGAGTGAGTGCTTTGGAGACAACAACGCTTATCTGGGATAGGTTGTCCAAGGTCAGCGAAGGAGTTACAACTCAGCGTGACTCTCGAGTTGACGTTCTTCACATTCTCTTCAACCGCTTCAAGATACTCGACAATGGAAATATGCAGCAAACCTACGATCGCCTCACTGACATCTCAAATGAGCTTCAAGCACTTGGTGCCACTGACATCACCGACCATGAGGTGGTGAAGAAATTGCTGAGATCGCTTGATTCCTCATTTGACAGTCTGGCAATGATGATACAAGAACGTGGAGACTGCAAGTCACTTGATCCCGCTGATATCCTCGAGAGACTAACACTCATGAGTTCCAACTTGCTGAGAAGAGAGATCTCTATGGACCAAGCTATGGCGGATCACGCGCTCTAAAGGCCAAGGCAGTCTCTGAACCTATTGGGGATATGACTATTGGATATGACCCGCCCAGGAGGGGCCGGGTTATCCCCATGACGGTTCATAAACCAAGCCCATGAATATGTTGAAGATGACGGTTCATGTAGTAGGCTTGTTAAAGGGCCCAAAGCCCAAAGACGGCTTAAGGCCCGTGAGTATAAACCGCCATGTATATGTGACTTGTATTGTAAGGCATGTAAGATAAGTTACCGAGCTGGACACGTTTGTATGATCCAGCCGGGACTTTGTAAGCCTCGGGGCGTCAACCTGTGTATATAAGGGAATGACCTGGCAGCGGCTTAGGGCAAGAGAGAACAGATCGAAAGCTAGGTCAAGCGTATTCGCTCCCTGGTAATCGAGACATAAGCAATACCACCTCAAACTGGATTAGGCCTTTACCTTCACCGCAAGGGGCCGAACCAGTATAAACTCCTGTGTCCTTTCTCCCGTTTAACCCCTCTAAGCTAACCTAGTGTGATGGCTCCACGACTAAGTCCTCATGCTAGGACATCTGCCGTGCTAATCCCGCGACAGTTGGCGCCCACCGTGGGGCCAACGCACGGTGGTTTCGAGTTCTTACAGGACAACTTTGAAGGGATCAAAGGATATAGGCTGTGGGCCGGATGACCAAGAGTCGTCGCGGCAAGCTCTACAACGACGATGCAGGCTGGGGCCCCGAGGTCGGCTCAATCGAGTACGGGTACCGGGTCCCCTTCGGCAGAATTCACGTCTTCATCGGCAAAATCGGTGAGCCGGGCCCTGAGCCGGACACCTGCACCGACATCATCGAGACGGCTTAGCATGCACGACCCGCCCGAGTTCAACCCGCCGTGAAGCGCACCTTCGTTGGATTCATCCACGAGGGAGAATTTGAGGAAGGATCTATATCTGGCGGTGAGACGGCCATCTATTCTGATGGTGAGTCGTCCACAGGCGAGACTACTTCACTGTATCAATTGCAGGATGGCAGGCTTGGGGGCTGTTCCGATGGTGACAGTATTCCGGATTCCTATGAGCCGTCGAACCGGGTCGCGATTTTCATGGCCGGTATGCAACCAGTACAGAATTGTTCAACTGCGGCAGCAATGGTTTCCTGGTCAGCAGCGGTGACAGCAGCCGGGGCAGGAGGCCCGTGCGCCCGCTGGCTCAGGTCCTGTCCGGTTTACTGGACTCTTTGACAACATTGTTGACAACAGAGGTTAACCTGGCAAATCAAGCTCAGCATAACGCAGAAGTTGCGAAGCTGCGAGATGAGATAGCTCAAGCCAAGGGAGATCTGGCAGCGGAGGATGCGAGGATGATTGCGGAAAGAACCGCCTTGGAGGCTCAGGCGCAAAGAATCCAGGCCGATTCCTTCCGGCTCTCGTTGGATCAGAACGCGTCAAATGAAGTTTTGAGGAGAAGGCACTGAAGTCATCTGGCTCCAGTTTATGAGGCGAGAAATCTCTTCAACACACCTGGTGCAGGGACCAGTGACCCGCCAGGGGTAAACCGGGCAGTAACTGTGACTGGGACTGGAGCGTCAGCTCAACCGCGCACGACGGGTCTACCTCGTCAGAATAATATGCCACAACAAGTGCCGACACCACCGGGTCATTACTCTAACCCTTTGGATAACATGATTGCTGCGGCAGCGCGATTGGCGGCTCTCCCAGTTGAAGGCGAGTCTCCAGCTGCAGTTGAAACACGGAGGGCTAGAGAGCTTCTTCAGACAGCATTAGTGCAGCAGGAAGCTTATTCTTACAGTCGTGAGAGGGTCCATTCGACCCCTCGCCCAAGCCAGAGTTATAGCAGACACATGGACTCCCCGACGGTGTCAAGCAGCGAGCAGCGTTGTAACCCGCCCCGTGGACATGACCCGCCCATAATACTCAGGCCGTGATGGATCAGGATAGAGCACGTCGCGATGCTGAGCTGGCGGCTCAGAACGCGACTCGTCAACCGTCTCTAGTTTATCCGACAACTTCGGTGGAGTTAGGCGTAACTTCCAGATCCTTGGGAGTACCATGTTTAGTACCAGCTCTACGTAACGTAGTCTGCCCAAGGATTTCAAGGGTCCTCGTAAAGTGCCCAACTACACAGCTGACTTACCCCGTGAAACGTGGATTGAAAGTTATGAGATGGCGATGGAGTTATTGGACGTCGATGACGCTGCATGTGCTAAGTATGTCACCATGATGTTGGAAGGAACGGCTCGTACCTGGTTAAAGGGGCTACCAGCCAACTCCATTGGATCATGGGCCAAGTTAAGGGCCCAGTTTATCCAACAGTTCAAAGACACGTGCAAGCAGCCTATGTCGATTGTAGACTTGGTTGCCTGTGTTCAAGAAGAGGGTGAGTCGACAACCCATTGGGTGCGCCGGATCTCAGCAATTCTGCACTCGTCGGATCGTATCAACGCTGATTCGGCAGTCCTAATGTTGGAAAGCAATTGTCGTTTCATACCCCTGAAGCAGAAATTAGGGTGACTCAAACGCCACTGCAATGACATGGGGACGCTCATGGCAGCTCTGGTTAAATATGCTGACTCTGACAGTACCAAGGACCCCAAGTCTGATGAGGAAAAGCCGGGTAAGGGAAAGAGGAGTAGCAGCGCCAAGGGGCAGCCTAATAACCCGGCGAGTCAAGGGAGCAATGGTAAGCGCAAGGCTGATAATAATTCTGACTTTGTGGCTAATACCAATACGCAGAATAATGGCCAGCGTCGTAAGGGAAAACCACCTCCTCGGACGGGAGGATCAGGTGTCAATCTTGAGCGGCTGCTGAATCAGCCCTGCCCAAAGCATGGCACGCAGGAAAGACCGTCCAGTCACCTTTGGAAGGTCAGCCATATTATGAAAGAGTTCAAAAATTCCAACTTGTTCCAAGACAATCATGGGCCAGCCGGCGGCTCAGGTTCCGGTTCTCATGGCCCGGGTTACGGTGGTGGCGGTTCTAATTCCGGTTTTCAGGGTCACCAAGGCAATCAAGGCAATCATGGCGGTTATCATCAACAGTCCGGTCAGGGGAATCAACAACAACAATCTGGATATCAGAGTAACCCGAAGCAATTGAGTTGTGGGAAGTACCACGTCTTCACCATGAGTTTATGCAAGCGGGATCAAAAGCTCCATAAAAGGGCTGTGAACACCGTTGAGCCGGCAGTTCCCCGTTACTTGCGTTGGTCTGAGCAGCCCATTGTGTGGAGTCGTGAGGATCACCTGCCCCGAGTTGACAATCCGAGTCACTTGGCTTTGGTGGTAGCGCCTCAGGTTGGAGGATATAAATTCACTAAGGTACTCATGGACGGAGGGAGCAACATCAATATCCTTCATTATGAAACCTTCCGTCGCATGGGGTTGACTGATAAAAATCTTAAGCCATCAAACACTGTCTTTCACGGTGTGGTGCCTGGTAAGTCGGCATACCCGGTTGGTAAAATAGCTCTGGAGGTTGCATTTGGGGATGATTATGATTCCAGGTCTGAGACGTTGACCTTTGAGGTGGTGAAGATCAAGAGCCCTTACCATCCTCTGTTTGGACGGCCGGCTTATGCTAAGTTTATGGAAAGGCCTTGCTATGTTTATCTGCAGCTCAAAATGCCGGGTCACAAGGGGACCATTACGGTGCATGGAAGCCGTAAGATAGCTTTAGAGTGCGAGGAAGGTGATGCAGCCTATGCTGAGTCTGTCTGCGCAACAGAGGAGTTGAAGTTTTACAAACATAATGTTGACCCGGCTGATATGACATCTTTCAAGAAGCCAACTACGGAGCATGATCCGGTCTTAAAGTTTAAGTCAGCGGATGACACTAAGCTAGTTGATTTCATTCCTGGCGATTCATCCAAGCAGTTCAGCATCAGTGCTAATCTGGATCCGAAATAGGAAAGCGCGCTCATGGAGTTCATCCGTGAGAACCGGGACATCTTTGCATGGAAACCTTCTAACATGCCAGGTGTACCGAGGGAACTCGCTGAGAACACTCTTAATATTGATCCAAAGTTTAAGCCGGTCAAGCAGTCTCTTCGTCGTTTTAATGAAGAGAGGCGTAAAGCCATTGGTGAAGAAGTGGCCCGGCTCTTGGCGGCAGGGTTCATCGTTGAAGTTTTTCATCCTGAGTGGTTGGCTAACCCGATACTAGTGCTTAAGAAGAACGGCACTTGGCATATGTGTGTGGATTACATGGATTTGAACAAGGCTTGTCCGGCTGATCCTTTTGCTCTTCCCCGTATTGATCAAATTATTGATGCTACGGTGGGTTGTGAGCGTATGAGCTTTTTGGATGCGTATTCTGGTTATCATCAGATCAAAATGGCAGTTAAGGACTAGGAGAAAACAGCTTTCATTACTCCGTTTGGAGCCTTCTGCTATGTGTCCATGCCTTTTGGGCTCAAGAGTGCCCAGGCGACTTACCAACGGTGTGTGCAAAATTGCCTTCATAATCAGGTCGGGCGTAATGTTCATGCTTATGTGGATGACATTGTGGTGAAATCCACAGAGAAGGAAACCCTGATTGATGATTTGAAGGAAACTTTTGATAATCTCCGGGTTTATAAGATGATGCTTAACCCGGCCAAGTGTGTTTTTGGTGTGCCAGCTGGTAAGGTTTTGGGTTTTCTGGTTTCTAACAGAGGCATTGAAGCTAACCCGGGGAAGATCAAGGCCATTACTTCTTTGGCTAAGCCGGCATGTATCAATGATGTTCAACGTCTGGCAGGTCGTATTGCGGCCTTAAGCCGGTTCATAAGCCGGTTGGGTGAAAAAGCTATACCGCTGTACCAGATGATGAAGAAAACAGGTCACTTTGTCTGGAGTGATGCGGCTAATCAAGCGTTTGAGGACTTGAAGAAACAGTTGGCTGAGCCGCCCGTTCTGGCTGCTCCCATTGATAAGGAGCCGTTGCTGTTATATGTGGCTACCAACAGCCGAGCTGTCAGCGTAGCTATTGTGGTGGAAAGGAAGGAGACAGGCAAGGAATATCCGGTTCAACGGCCGGTTTATTATATCAGTGAGGTTCTTATTGAGTCAAACAGAGGTATCCACATTGGCAGAAGCTTGTGTATGGGGTTTTTATGGCCAGCCGGAAGCTCAAGCAGTATTTTTTGGGTCATCCTATCACCGTGGTTAGTTCTGCCCCCTTAAGAGATATCATTCAAAACAGAGAAGCCACAAGTCGGGTAGCCAAGTGGGCCATTGAGCTTGGGCCTCATGGTTTAAAGTATGTGCCCCGTACAGCCATCAAATCTCAAGCACTTGTGGATTTTATCAATGATTGGACAGAGTTATAGATGCCTGAGGAGAAGCTGGATAACACGTATTGGACTATTCACTTTGATGGGTCCAGGCAGTTGGAAGGATCGGGGGCTGGAGTTGTATTAACTTCCCCACGAGGTGATAAATTTTCTTATGTTCTCCGGCTGATGTTCCCTTGCACTAACAATGCAGCTGAGTATGAGGCCTTGCTCCATGGTCTTCGGATGGCTAAGGAGATGAGCTTAAGCTGGGTGAGGTGCTTCGGCGATTCAGATCTGGTGGCTCATCAAGTTTCTAGCACTTGGGATTCCAAGGATCCACTCATGGCGGCTTATCGTCGAGAGGTTGATGCTATTGTAGGTCATTTTAAGGGTTATCAAGTTGAACATGTTGATCACAGGAAAAATGAAGCGATCAATGCTTTAAGCCGGTTAGGGTCTCAGCGTAAGCCGGTGCCACCTAACACTTTCCTGGATATTCTGCATAACCCTTCTGTCAAATTACCTATAGAGGAAGATCTGGCTATTCCTGACCCGGAAGCACAACTAGTGGCGGCTCTTCATGCGATTCCTGATTGGACAGTTCCATATCTGGCTTATATGACCCGGGGCGAGTTACCTGAGGATGAAACTTTGGCCAGGCAGATAACCCGGTGGTCTAAGTCAATGACTATCGTTCATGGAGAGTTGCATCATCGTAGTGTCACAGGGGCATTTCAACGTTGTGTTTTTCCAGAGGAGGGCCATGAGATTCTGCATGAAATTCATGAAGGTGATTGTGGCCATGATGCCGGTTCTAAGTCCCTTGTGGCTAAGGCTTTTCGTCATGGGTTTTATTGGCTGACGGCTCACGCTGATGCTGAGGATCTAGTGAGTAAATGTGATGGTTATCAGAAATTCTCCCGACGAGCTCACGTGCCGGCTCAAGAATTGAGGATGATTCCAATTACTTGGCCGTTTGCAGTCTGGGGACTTGATATGGTTGGGCCTTTCAAAAGGTCTAAGGATAAAAAGACACACCTCTTGGTGGCGGTTGACAAGTTTACAATGTGGGTTGAGGCAGAGCCGGTCAGTAAATGTGACGTGGCGACGGCGGTTTAATTCGTTAAAAAGGTGATTTTCCGTTTTGGTTTCCCCCACAGCATTATAACTGATAATGGCACTAATTTATCCAAGGGTGCCATGAAAGAATTTTGTCAACGTGAGCATATCCGGCTTGATGTCTCGTCGGTGGCTCCCCCGAGTCCAATGGTCAAGCCGAGAGGGCCAATCAAGAGATCTTGAGAGGCATCAAGCCTCGGCTTATGGTTCCTTTGCAGAGGACGCCGGGTTGTTGGGTGGAGGAGTTACCTTCTGTGTTATGGAGCATCAATACTACCCCCAATAGATCTATGGGTTATACGCCTTTCTTCATGGTTTACGGAGCAGAGGCAGTTCTCCCCAGTGACATCCGTCATGATTCGCCTCGAGTGACGGCTTATGTTGAAGCTGATAATGAGAAAGTGCGTCAAGATGCACTTGACTTGTTGGATGAAGAGCGTGACCTCGCGGCGGCTCGTTCGGCGATTTACCAGCAAAATCCGCGCCGTTATCACAGTCGCCGGGTCAAAACCAGAACCTTTCAAGAAGGTGACCTCGTGCTCCGGCTTATCCAGGATTAGACGGATATGCATAAGTTATCCCCACCTTGGGAAGGACCCTTTGTGGTCAGCAAGAATCTGAACAACGGCTCATACTACCTTATCGATGTTCGAGACCACAAGGACTCACGCACGTCGGAGGAGGAGACCCGCCGGCCGTGGAATATTGCTCATCTTCGGCCTTACTACACCTAAAGCCATCGGCTCTTGTGATGTACATATTTTGACGATGTATATATTATAAGGAATATAATAAAGCCGGCATCCCTGATAAATCAGGGCCTCTGTCGTTTCATTTCAAGAATAATGAGTCTTTTTTATTACAGAAAGATCACTTGGGGGCTTCCTGTTCAAACATAGGTGTATTCACCAAAGAGAACATAGAGTTACTACCCTCTTGATCTGGCGCAACGCCGTTCTCACAAATCACTTGGGAGCTTCCTGTTCAAACATAGGTGTATTCACCAAAGAGAACATAGCGTTACTACCCTCTTGATTGGCGCAATGCCACAATTACGATCATTTGGGGGCTTCTTGATCGTATTCGAATCATAGCTGTGAATATCCCTCTTGATCGGCGCAATGCCACAATTACGGTCATTTGGGGGCTTCCTGATCGTATTCGAATCATAGCTGTGAATATCCCTCTTGATCGGCGCAATGCCACACCTATGGTCATTTGGGGGCTTCCTGATCGTATTCGAATCATAGCTGTGAATATCCCTCTTGATCGGCGCGATGCCACACTTATGGTCACTTGGGGGCTTCCTGATCGTATTTGAATCATAGCTGTGAATATCCCTCTTGATCGGCACAATGCCACAATTACGGTTATTTGGGGGCTTCCTGCTCGTATTTGAAGCATAGCTGTAAAACATCCCTCTTAGCCGGCTCACTACTACACTTATGTCCGCAAGCCACTTGGGGGCTTCCTGCTCATATTTGAAGCATATATAGCTATAACATCTCTCTTGGTTTGATTTCTATGTCATGAAAACTTTTGACTTTTTTGGCTTGGCGGTTTATGAAAACCTCGTTTTCTCGATTTTTATCCGTTATCTGTTCTCTGAGAATTTTAGAATTTAATATTTATGCTATATAACATATGGCCGGAGACAATTCAGGCCGTGTAATCTTCATCTCTGCGGCTCATATTTGAAGCTCCAAAGTTTCTTGACCCGCCAGGATGATAGGTTATACGTCGCCAATATGTATTAAGGTGCTTGGAAGCATTATATTCCAAAGCTTAGGATATTACCTTTCACTGCATTGGTACGATGAACCGACAGCTTAATTGAATATCACATGTATGGCATTTTTTGAGTATATACAGTTATGATTAAACCAGGTCTGGTTATGGACTATCCGTCCCCAGTGGTTTCAATTGAGTATCACGACCGGCCCGGCGGTAAACCGCCAGGGCACTTGTGATCTGTTTGTGTGCAGGGCAATGATCAATCTGACCTGCAACGATATCATAAGCATAAAGTGATAGTTTTATAAACTGGCGAATCAACAGTATTGCGCAAAACAGAAATGTGCACGATGGCACGGCAGATTAAAGTATCACTACCCTATTACATGACTCCGGGAGCCAGACAAGATTAAGTGTTTTCAAAGGGTCAAATATATAAACCGCCTAGCGGTTCATTCTTCTTGGCCTCGTTGACTTGAGGCCTCTGGATCATCCTTTTGCGGTTCTTCGTCCTCTTCCACCGGCTGAAATTTGGTGATGACCAATCGATGCCACATAAAGCTTCAAATTCAGCCTCATCATCTATAAGTTCAGACGGCTCAACTTCAAGGTCAAAAGTATGCTTACGGATTGGAGTGATTAGATCCATCACTTTATAAGCCGGCGTGGGCATCTTCTGATTCTCCCTGTTATAAGCCGGGTGGTATTTTGAAAGGTCCGTGTCATTTGCAATCAGAGTTGCCATTGGACGTATTTCTTTCACACAAGAAGCAAAGTCTTTTTGATCAAACGGAGTGCCATCTTCTTTCAAACTTGGGTATCCAGTAGCTACCTCAGCTGGGTCTAGCTCTGGTACCCATGCTTTGGCCCGGCTCAAAGCTGTCACAGCACCGGCTCTTGCAGAAGACCACTTCATCTCATCAATCCTGGCAGGTAGCACAGAAAGTTTTTTCAAGACATCTATCAAGAGAGTAGGTGCTTGATTAGTTGGAGAAATTGTGGCTAGTGCACGCTGAGCTCCAGTGTATAACTGTTCAACAAGTGTGTAAACAACTTTGAGCTTCACAAGCATATCTTGGTTAAGATTGCTGCTCTTGGGACCTGAGTAAGTGATAGATTGGATAGAGGCGGTTTATATCATCAAAGAAAAGATTCACTTTTGATGGATAGCAAGGCGACTCACCAAAGATAGCAGAAACCATCTGGGTCACACGGTGTTTTAAACCGGCGAGCTCTGTGGTCACCTCTTGAAGAGCCACCTCCGCCTTCTCAGCTCGCTACGTCAAAGCAGTCTTTTCTTTAGCCCAACCATTTCTCTCTGCCTCAAAATTCGTCTTCAGTTTTTTTGTTTCAGCCACATTAAATTGGAATTTTGATTCAGCTTTCCGGGTCTCAGACTCCTGGTTCTCCAGCCGGGTCTTTGCGTCAGCCAATTGTGATTCAAGTTCAGCAGTGGCGTCCTGTACAAGCACAGAGCTGTAAACACATTCATATCCAGGTTACAGGAATATAAGTCCCAAGCGTTTTTGCAAGCAACAACACTTGGCACTTGGGGGCTAATGCCCGCCGGAAAATTTTCATATACCGGCTCATGACAGTAAGTCCCAAGCACTTTGCAAGCAAGAGTACTTGGCACTTGGGGGCTAATGCATATCGCTTGTGTCTCCTTACTGCTTTATGATGACTCGGTTGTGCCGTAAACTATCACAGCCGGTTCAACAGGGATATACAGGTAAGCTCTTTTTTATGAACAGTGGTGAAAAGGACCGGCTCATTCATACTGATTAAACCGGACCTTGGGGACTACAGATGCAAGGCTAATTGTTTAAGTATCCGGTTCAAATATAAAAGCCGGCCTTGGAAGGATTCAATGCTCATGGATATTCTAAGTCTACAACATATTCAATTTTTTCATACCCAGTAGACTTGGGGGCTGGCAGGATATACATAATTTATTTAAGCAGGAGTTCATACCTCATATTTTTGATGCATCTGCTTCACCATATCGATTTCAAGATTGCGGCTGGAGTGTACTTGGTTGAGATAGCCAGAGAGTACTTCACTACTGCTCAATTGTGAATAGTGGGCGACATCAAATCTCACTTTCCGCTTTTCAGTGAACTCTTGTTTAGCGGAATGTTTGGCCAAGACAGTTGGATTTCCCGGTTCTCTAGAGCGGTGCCAGTAATCATAACGTCATCGGAATGAGTCTCCGACGTCTTAAGTGGGTTTGATGCTTCAGTACTCAAAGAATTGAGTTTTGTTTGGTCGCCGGAGAGGTCAGGAATGTCTGGTGGGACGTCATGAACAGTTCCTTCCGGTTGTTTTTCAGAAACGTCTGATGCTAGGACTTGCTGCTCCGGTTCATGGACCTTAGGATCTTCAACTGGCTTGGGAACCTTCGCCTTTTTACTAGGCTTGGCTTGTCCACTGCACGGGTTATGACAAGTCAGTACAAGTGTAAGAGCATAAGGAGGTAAAGAATAAAAAGAAATTGGTATTACCCAGGGGCAGTCTTGAAAGCCGACAAATGGGTTTGCGATGAGTCGCGGAGGAAGAGCGGGAAGTTTCCTCGTAGTTTGAATCGGAAGAATTAAGTGGCTGGCGAGTGAGACCCGCCAGTGGGTAAAAAGAGTTTAAGTTCGGAAGGACCTCGTTCCGACGTTTTCGTGGAGCTGGAGTGTTCGGTAAGCCAAAGGATAATTCTTCACCTCCGCTGGTCCGAGTTTGTCGCCGGCTCTCGTGCTGCTGTTGCTTCAAAAGAAAGTGAGGATCCAAATGAGCTAAGGGGTGTGAAAACCTTACTTTCCGGGTTATCCGTCGAATTTTCTGTCTTGGCAAAGGCTCGGAGTCAGAGGAAATGATAGTTACCTCTTCTTCAACTGCTTGGCTGGCCTCGTGTCATCCTGATAATAATCAATGTCAATAAGATAATTGAAAAAGGAGCCAAGGGAGTCAAGGGCTACCTCCGACTCAGAGCTGTCATTCAGTTCAAACATATCATAAGCACTTGGTTTCTTCTTTGTCTTCTTGGCGGCTTTCTTGGCAGCCCTGGCCTTTTTGGCAGCTTCATGGTCATATTTCACTTTCCAAAAATCAGAGTCAGCCTGTGAAAGTCATCAAAGGTTGAGTTAATAAAAGTATTTAAATGATGAGGTAAAACAAGTAAGTTGGAGACTCACATCCGGTGGCGGGTTAAGCTTGCAGAAAGGGTTCAGACCCACTTTGCTGCAGTCTTCCGGATCTTCATTTAGAAGGGACTTTGTCATCTCATTGATGGCCTCATTAGTTAAACGCACGGAGCTGTGGCGTAATGGATCCTTTGTACCCCCCGTGTAAGTACACATTAAGCCGGCACGACGGCTCAAGGGTATGATTCGCCATGAAACCCAGCACCGAACCAAATCAATGCCAGTTAACCCGTTTCCCAGCAGAGCTTTGACCTTTGCAATAGTGGGGGCAGGCTTTTTACGTTCAGCAGCGGTAAGCTTTTCAGGAAGGTTATGTTTTGAATCAAGACGTTCGATACGATAACCCGGCAATGGATTTTCATCAGCCGGAGAGGTATCTTTGCAGTAAAACCATGTCTGGTTCCAATCCTTGGGGTGACTCGGTAGGCAAGCATAGGGGAAGATATCATCTCTTCTTCGTTGAATTGAGATTGCGCCAAGCTCCAAACCGGGTCCGTTCGTGAACTCGTTTTGGCGGTTTAAATACAAATATTCTCTAAAAAATTTCAACACTAGGCTCCTCTTGAAGGTATACTTCACATAAGACTTGAAAATTGCAGATGTTTGACACGGAATTGGGTCCGATGTCTTGAGGATGGAGTTGAAAGAAGTGAGAACGTCTCGGAAAAATTTCGAACCGGGCGGTGAGAAGCCCCGATTCATGTGATCAGTAAAAACAATGACTTCGTCATCCATTGGCTGAGGTCTTTCTTCGCCTGGATCAGGGGCGCGGTAATGCATGACATTCTTTGCTGGCAAGTACCCAATTTTGACAAAGTCTCTGACTGTGTTCTCAGTAACAATGGAGGGAACCCAGTTACATGAGGTGGCTGTCTTTGGCGGCATTGTGATGAGAGAAGCCTAAAGGAAAGAAAAAAATTTGCCGGTTCAAATTGATTCATTAAGCCGGAAGTAAAAAAGCTACAGTATATATTCAGAATGGCGGCTTAAATAGGGCCTAATGATATATGGGTAATTATAAGCCGGTGATGTAAGCCACCATGTCAAGCACTGGTATTTAGGATCTGACAAGAGTGAATTTTACTAAGTGTTGGGACAAACAGGTTTCACAGATTGGAAATATAAGATTGGATCTGCAGCAGTTCAGAAAAATGAAATAAAATCTAAACCTAAGGTGGCGGTAGCAGAAAAGTGGGGATGCCCAGATGAGATCTGTTGCGATGAGGATATATTCTGATATCAAAAAACAAGTGCTAAAACTGCTACCGCACAAGATTTGTGTCGTTTTCAGATGAAAATTATGCGACCTAGGAAAGAGAAGGAGGAACGATGATGAACGCCGATGAACGGGGAAACCCTAAGGCAGATCTATTAGGAGGAAAGGTGAATGCTTACCGACGCTGATGAACAGCGGAGAGGCGCCGCGATGCTCTGGTTCGTTCAGGGTGATGCAGCGGCTAGAGTTGAAGCAGTGAACGAAGGTCGACGGCGGCGGAGCTTGGGCGTGCTGGAGCGTTGCGAGGAAGAATATGAAGGTGAAAAGGCAAAAGGGGAGAGTGAAAAGAGGACCCGTGGCCCCTATTTATAAGGCTGGAAGGATAAGTGGCATGTGCGGGAATCGAGGAGACAAGGAAATGAATATGTGACGGAGCAAGCGCCTTGATTTTTGGGAGGTTGTTAACAAATAAGGATCTGTTAAAGATAGGCTGGGTATTGTGCGCAATTAATGACAGATGATGTCATGGCGATTTTCTGTGATTCCAGGAGATGACGTCATGGCGGGTTACCATATCTCACAAGAAGATGAAGAAGGATTTTTTCTAAGTGTTGAAGATTGACATGAACAAGTTCAAATCAACCTGGGGCCTAATGTTGGGGATATGACTATTGGATATGACCCGCCCAGGAGGGGCCGGGTTATCCCAATGACGGTTCATAAACCAAGCCCATGAATATGTTGAAGATGGCGGTTCATGTAGTATGCTTGTTAAAGGGCCCAAAGCCCAAAGACGGCTTAAGGCCCGTGAGTATAAACCGCCATGTATATGTGACTTGTATTGTAAGGCATGTTAGATAAGTTACTGAGCCGGACACGATTGTATGAGCCGGCCGGGACTCTGTAAGCCGCGGGGCGTCAACTGATACGTCTCCAACGTATCTATAATTTTTGATTGCTCCATGCTATTATATGTTCTGTTTTGGATGTTTAATGGGCTTTATTATACACTTTTATATTATTTTTGGGACTAACCTATTAACCCAAGGCCCGTTGCAAATTACTGGTTTTTTGCCTATTTCGGTGTTTCGCTAAATAGGAATATCAAACGGAGTCCAAACGGAATGAACCCTTCGCGAGCGTGATTTTTGGAACAAACGTGATCCAGATGACTTGGAGTGGACGTCAAGCAATCAACAAGGAGGCCACGAGGCAGGGGGCGCGCCTACCCCCCTGGGCGCGCCCTCCACCCTCGTGGGCCCCTCGTGGCTCCACCGACCTACTTCTTCCTCCTATATATACCTACGTACCCCGAAACCATCCAGGGGCACCACGAAAACCTAATTCCACCACCGCAACCTTCTGTACCCATGAGATCCCATCTTGGGGCCTTTTCCGGCGCTCCACCGGAGGGGGCATTGATCACGGAGGGCTTCTACATCAACACCATAGCCTCTCCGATGATGTGTGAGTAGTTTACCACAGACCTTCGGGTCCATAGTTATTAGCTAGATGGCTTCTTCTCTCTCTTTGGATCTCAATACAAAGTTCTCCTCGATCTTCTTGGAGATCTATTTGATGTAACTCTTTTTGTGGTGTGTTTGTTGAGATCCGATGAATTGTGGGTTTATGATCAAGATTATCTATGAACAATATTTGAATCTTCTCTGAATTCTTTTATGTATGATTGGTTATCTTTGCAAGTCTCTTCGAATTATCAGTTTGGTTTGGCCTACTAGATTGATCTTTCTTGCAATGAGAGAAGTGCTTAGCTTTGGGTTCAATCATGCGGTGCTCGATCCCAGTGACAGTAGGGGAAACGACACGTATTGTATTGTTGCCATCGAGGATAAAAAGATGGGGTTTATATAATATTGCTTGAGTTTATCCCTCTACATAATGTCATCTTACCTAATGCGTTACTCTGTTCTTATGAACTTAATACTCTAGATGCATGCTGTATAGCGGTCGATGTGTGGAGTAATAGTAGTAGATGCAGGCAGGAGTCGGTCTACTTGTTGCAGACGTGATGCCTATATACATGATCATGCCTAGATATTCTCATAATTATGCACTTTTCTATCAATTGCTCGATAGTAATTTGTTCACCCACCGTAATACTTATGCTATCTTGAGAGAAGCCACTAGTGAAACCTATGGACCCCGGGTATATTCTCCATCATATTAATCTTCCATCAACTAGCTATTTCTATCGCCGTTTATTTTGCAATCTTTACTTTCAATCTTTATCATAAAAATACCAAAAATATTATCTTATTATCTCTATCAGATCTCACTTTTGCAAGTGGCCGTGAAGGGATTGACAACCCCTTTATCGCGTTGGTTGCAAGGTTCTTATTTGTTTGTGTAGGTACGAGGGACTTGCGTGTGGCCTCCTACTGAATGGATACCTTGGTTCTCAAAAACTGAGGGAAATACTTAAGCTACTTTGCCGCATCACCCTTTCCTCTTCAAGGGAAAACCAACGCATGCTCAAGAGGTAGCAAGAAGGATTTCTGGCGCCGTTGCCGGGGAGGTGTGCACCAAGTCAAGTCAAGATTTGATTTCCCGACAACGAGCCATTTCTGGCGCCGTTGCCGGGGAGTCTACGCACAAGTCAAGACATACCAAGTACCCATTTGCCTCTCGTTTTCCTCTCCCCCACTTCACCCTTGCCGTTTTATTCGCCCTCTCTTTCGGTTCGCCTCTTTTTTTCTCTTGCTTCTTGTTTGCTTGTTTGTTGGATTGCTTGTTTGTCACGATGGCTCAAGATAATACTAAATTGTGTGACTTTGCCAATACCAACGACAATGATTTTCTTAGCACTCCGATTGCTCCTCTTACCGATGCTGAATCTTGTGAAATTAATGCTGCTTTGCTGAATCTTGTCATGAAAATTCAATTCGCCGGCCTTCCTAGTGAAGATGCCGCTACCCATCTTAATAGCTTTGTTGATTTGTGTGATATGCAAAAGAAGAAAGATGTGGACAATGATATTGTTAAATTGAAGCTATTTCCGTTTTCTCTTAGAGATCGTGCTAAAACTTGGTTTTCGTCTTTGCCTAAAAATAGTATTGATTCTTGGAATAAGTGCAAAGATGATTTTGTCTCTAAATATTTTCCTCCCACTAAGATTATCTCTCTTAGAAACGATATTATGAATTTTAAGCAACTTGATCATGAACATGTTGCACAAGCTTGGGAGAGAATGAAATTAATGATACGTAATTGCCCTACGCATGGTTTGAATTTATGGAGGATTATACGAAACTTTTATGCCGGATTGAATTTTGCTTCTAGAAATCTTTTAGATTCGGCCGCGGGAGGCACTTTTATAGAAATCACTTTAGGAGAAGCTACTAAACTCCTAGATAATATTATGGTTAATTATTCTCAATGGCACACTGAAAGATCTACTAGTAAAAAGGTGCATGCAATTGAAGAGATTAATGTTTTGAGTGGAAAGATGGATGAACTTATGAAATTGTTTGCTAATAAGAGTGTTTCTTCTGATCCCAATGATATGCCTTTGCCTACTTTGATTGAGAATAATAATGAATCTATGGATGTGAATTTTGTCGGTAGGAACAATTTTGGTAACAATGCTTATAGAGGAAACTTTAATCCTAGGCCTTATCCTAGCAACTCTTATGGAAATTTTAATAAGATGCCCTCTGATTTCGAGACTAGCGTTAAAGAATTTATGATTTCTCAAAAGAATTTCAATGCTTTGCTTGAAGAAAAATTGTCTAAGATTGATGAGTTGGCTAGGAACGTGGATAGAATTTCTCTTGATGTTGATTCTTTGAAACTTAGAGCTATTCCACCTAAGCATGATATCAATGAGTCTCTCAAAGCCATGAGAATTTCCATTGACGAGTGTAAAGAAAGAACCGCTAGGATGCGTGCTAAGAAAGATTGCTTTGTAAAAGCGTGTTCTTCTAGTTTTCATGATAATAAGGATGAAGATCTAAAAGTAATTGATGTGTCCCCTATTAAATCCTTGTTTTGCAATATGAATCTTGATAATGATGGGACTGAAGATGAGTCAACTTTAGTTAAAAGGCGTCCCAATAATTCAGAGTTTTTAGATCTTGAAGCAAAAATTGGTAAAAGTGGGATTGAAGAGGTCAAAACTTTAGATAGCAATGAACCCACTATCTTGGATTTCAAGGAATTTAATTATGATATTTGTTCTTTAATAGATTGTATTTCCTTGTTGCAATCCGTGCTAAATTCTCCACATGCTTATAGTCAAAATAAGGCTTTTACCAAACATATTGTTGATGCTTTAATGCAATCTTATGAAGAAAAACTTGAATTGGAAGTTTCTATCCCTAGAAAACTTTATGATGAGTGGGAACCTACTATTAAAATTAAAATTAAAAATCATGAATGCTATGCTTTGTGTGATTTGGGTGCTAGTGTTTCCACGACTCCAAAAACTTTGTGTGATTTGCTAGGTTTCCGTGATTTTGATGATTGTTCTTTAAACTTGCACCTTGTGGATTCCACCATTAAGAAACCTATGGGAAGAATTAATGATATACTTATTGTTGCAAATAGGAATTATGTGCCCGTAGATCTCATTGTCCTTGATATAGATTGCAATCCTTCATTTCCTATTATTCTTGGTAGACCTTTCCTTAGAACGATTGGTGCAATTATTGATATGAAGGAAGGGAATATTAGGCATGGAACACTTTCCTAGAAATAAAATTAAATTACCTTATGAATCTATTATGAGGGCCACTTATGATTTGCATGCCAAAGATGGCAATACCTAGATCTATCCTTGCCTTTATGCCTAGCTAGGGGCGTTAAACGATAGCGCTTGTTGGGAGGCAACCCAATTTTATTTTATTTTCTTGCTTTTTGGTTCTGTTTAGGAATAAATAATCCATCTAGCTTCTGGTTAGATTTGTTTTTATGTTTTAGTTAGTGTTTGTGACAAGTAAAGCCTATAGGATCTTCTTGGATGATAGTTATTTGATCTTGCTGAAAATTCCAGAAACTTTCTGTTCACGAAAACAATTGTTAAAAATCACCAGAACGTGATAAAATACTGATTCCAATTGCAGTAGATCAATAAACAAATTATCTAGGTCTTCCTATTTTTTTAGATTTTTCTGAGTTCCTTAAGTTTGCGTTTGACACAGATTACTATAGACTGTTCTGTTTTTGACAGATTCTGTTTTTCGTGTGTTGTTTGCTTATTTTGATGAATCTATGGCTAGTAATGGAGTTTATGAACCATAGAGAATTTGGAATACAGTAGGTTTAACACCAATATAAATAAATAATGAGTTCATTACAGTACCTTGAAGTGGTTTTTTTTTTTGCTAACGGAGCTCATGAGATTTTCTGTTAAGTTTTGTGTTGTGAAGTTTTCAAGTTTTGGGTAAAGATTTGATGGATCATGGAACAAGGAGTGGAAAGAGCCTAAGCTTGGGGATGCCCATGGCACCTCAAGGTAAATCCAAGGACACCAAAAATCCAAAGCTTGGGGATGCCCCGGAAGGCATCCCCTCTTTTGTCTTTGTCCATCGGTAACTTTACTTGGAGCTATATTTTTATTCACCACATGATATGTGTTTTGCTTGGAGCGTCTTGTATGATTTGAGTCTTTGATTTTTAGTCCACCACAATCATCCTTGCTGTACACACCTTTTGGGAGAGACACACATTAATCATAATTTATTAGAATACTCTATGTGCTTCACTTATATCTTTTGAGCCATATAGTTTTTGCTCTACTGCTTCACTTATATCTTTTAGAGCACGGTGGTGGATTTGTTTTATAAAAATTATTGTTCTCTCATGCTTCAATTATATTATTTTGAGAGTCCTACAAAGCAGCATCGTAATTTGCATTAATTGTGAAATTAGTCCTAGTATGCTAGGTATTCAAGATTAATAAAAACTTTCTTATGAGTGTGTTGAATACTAAGAGAAGTTTGATGCTTGATGATTGTTTTGAGATATGGAGGTAGTGATATTCAAGTTGTGTTAGTTGAGTAGTTGTGAATTTGAGATATACTTGTGTTGAAGTTTGCAAATCCCGTAGCATGCACGTATGGTAAACGTTGTGTAACAAATTTGAAACATGAGTTGTTCTTTGATTGTCCTCCTTATGAGCGGCGGGCGGGGATGAGCGATGGTCTTTTCCTACAAATCTATCCTCCTAGGAGCATGCGCTTAGTGCTTGGTTTTTGATGACTTGTAGATTTTTGCAATAAGTATGTGAGTTCTTTATGACTAATGTTGAGTCCATGGATTATACGCACTCTTACCCTTCCATCATTGCTAGCCTCTTCGGTACCGTGCATTGCCCTTTCTCACCTTGAGAGTTGGTGCAAACTTCGCCGGTGCATCCAAACCCCGTGATACGATACGCTCTATCACACATAACCTCCTTATATCTTCCTCAAAACAGCCACCATACCTACCTATTATGGCATTTCCATAGCCATTCCGAGATATATTGCCATGCAACTTTCCACCGTTCCGTTTATTATGACACGCTTCACCATTGTCATATTGCCTTGCATGATCATGTAGTTGACATCGTATTTGTGGCAAAGCCACCATGCATATTTCATGTCACTTGATTCATTGCCATCCGGTACACCGCCGGAGGCATTCATATAGAGTCATACTTTGTTCTAGTATCGAGTTGTAATCATTGAGTTGTAAATAAATAGAAGTGTGATGATCATCATTCATAGAGCATTGCTCCCAAAAGAAGAAGAGAAAGGCCAAAAAAAGAAAGGGCCCAAAAAAAGAAAATAAAAAGGGGCAATGCTACTATCATTTTTCCATACTTGTGCTTCAAAGTAGCACCATGATTCTTATGATAGATAGTCTCTTGTTTTGTCACTTTCATATACTCGTGGGAATTTTTTGTTATAGAACTTGGCTTGTATATTCCAACAATGGACTTCCTCAAATGCCCTAGGTCTTCGTGAGCAAGCAAGTTGGATGCACACCCACTTAGTTTCTTTTGTTGAGCTTTCATACATTTTATAGGTCTAGTGCATCCCATTGCATGGCAATCCCTACTCCTCACATAACATTCAATTGATGCATGTATTGCGTGAAAGTTGAAAAAAGTTTGAGATTACTAAAGTATGAAACAATTGCTTGGCTTGTCATCGGGGTTGCGCATGATGAGAGAATTCTTGTGTGACGAAAATGGAGCATGACCAAACTATATGATTTTGTAGGGATGAACTTTCTTTGGCCATGTTATTTTGAGAAGACATAATTGCTTAGTTAGTATGCTTGAAGTACTATTATTTTTATGTCAATATTAAACTTTTATCTTGAATTTTCGGATCTGAACATTCATGCCACAATAAAGAAAATTACATTGAAGAATATGCTAAGTAGCATTCCACATCAAAAATTCTGTTTTTATCATTTACCTACTCGAGGACGAGTAGGAATTAAGCTTGAGGATGCTTGATACGTCTCCAACGTATCTATAATTTTTGATTGCTCCATGCTATTATATATTCTGTTTTGGATGTTTAATGGGCTTTATTATACACTTTATATTATTTTTGGGACTAACCTATTAACCCAGCTTCTCCGCCGAAGGGGGCATTGATCACGGAGGGCTTCTACATCAACAAAGTAGCCTCTCCGATGACTGTGTTAGTAGTTTACCGCAGGACCTTCGGGTCCATAGTTATTAGCTAGATGGCCTCTTCTCTCTCATTGGATCTCAATACAAAGTTCTCCTCGATCTTCTTGGAGATCTATTCGATGTAACTCTTTTTGCGGTGTGTTTGTCGAGATCCGATGAATTGTGGGTTTATGATCAAGATTATCTATGAACAATATTTGAATCTCCTCTGAATTCTTTTATGTATGATTGGTTATCTTTGCAAGTCTCTTCGAATTATCAGTTTGGTTTGGCCTACTAGATTGATCTTTCTTGCAATGGAGAAGTGCTTAGCTTTGGGTTCAATCATGCGGTGCCTTGATCCCAGTGACAGTAGGGGAAACGACACGTATTGTATTGTTGCCATCGAGGATAAAAAGATGGGGTTTATATCATATTGCCTGAGTTTATCCCTCTACATCATGTCATCTTACTAATGCATTACTCTGTTCTTATGAACTTAATACTCTAGATGCATGCTGGATAGCGGTCGATGTGTGGAGTAATAGTAGTAGATGCAGGCAGAGTCGGTCTACTTGTCGCGGACGTGATGCCTATATACATGATCATACCTTGATATTCCTATAACTTTGCTCAATTCTATCAATTGCTCGATAATAATTCGTTTACCCACCGTAATACTTATGATCTTGAGAGAAGCCAGTAGTGAAACCTATGGCCCCCGGGTCTATTTTCCATCATATTAATCTTCCAACACTTCGCTATTTCTATTGCCATTTATTTTACTTTGCATCTTTATTTCTCTTTATCATTAAAATACCAAAAAATTATCTTATCATATCTATCAAATCTCACTCTCGTAAGTGACCGTGAAGGGATTGACAACCCCTTTATCGCATTGGTTGCGAGGTTCTTATTTGTTTGTGTTGGTGCGTGGGACTCGAGCGTGGTCTCCTACTGGATTGATACCTTGGTTCTCAAAAACTGAGGGAAATACTTACGCTACTTTACTACATCACTCTTTCCTCTTCAAGGGAAAACCAACCAGTAGAGCTCTGCAAAGAGGTAGGCAAGAGAGAATAGATCGAAAGCTAGGTCAAGCGTATTCGCTCCCTGGTAATCGAGACATAAGCAATACCACCTCAAACTGGATTAGGCCTTTACCTTCACCGCAAGGGGCCGAACCAGTATAAACTCCTGTGTCCTTTGTCCCGTTTAACCCCTCTAAGCTAACCTAGTGCGATGGCTCCACGACTAAGTCCTCATGCTAGGACATCTGCCGTGCTAATCCCATGATAGAATCTGAAGGTGAGGATTCTGGTAGCAGCCTTGGTGATCCTGAAGAACTAAGCCAGGAGCTTGCAATGCTCGTGAGGAAATTTAAGAAGTTCTCAAGACGTGGTCGCTTTGGTAAATCCTCAAGAGGTGATGACATGAGATCAGATTCCTCATCCCGTGACTATAAGAAGAGAACTTGCCTCAAATGCAAGAAACCCGGTCACTACATCACTGATTGTCCTCAATGGGAGAAGGAATCAAAGAAGAAGAAATACGGATTACAGTTCTGATGACTCGAATAAGAAGAAGAAATCTTCAAAGTCCTCATCATCAAAATCCTCAAAGTCTTCATCTCACAAGAAGAGCAGTTCCAAAAAGGCTCGGGCATTTATTGGCAAGGAAATGGACTCTGAAGCTGAATGTGAGGAAAATGAGGAAGAGGAGGCATCTGAAGAGTCACTCTGGTGTGGCGAGCCTAGCCCTCGCTACTGCGTTCGTCAGCAAGTCCATCTTCAACCCTGAGGAAAATGACCCCCCAACACTGCTGACGACGGCGATGATGACTACGCTCCCACCTATTGCTTCATGGCAAAAGGTGCAAAGGTACTCAAATACCCCTCCTCTAAATCAAGTGAGGATGAATCTGATGAAAATCTCAAGCCTAGCTACTCTAAACTTGCTAAGATTGCTGTGAAACAACAAAAGGCTTTTGAAAAGGTTCAAAATATGCTAGACAAAAGGATGACCTGTTGGGTGAAGAAATGAATCGAACTCAAACTCTGACTGATAATCTTCAGAGACTTCAGACTAAGGTTGACAACCTTCAAAGTCATCATAACACTCTCTTATCTGATCATGAGAAGCTTTCTTATGAATTTCTTCAAAGAAAGCAAGATCTTGAGCAGCTAAGGGTGAGTTATGAAGATCTTCAGAAGGAACACGATTCATTGCTTGCTCAACAGACCAGTTCTGCTCAGATTGAATTCATTCCACCATGTTTGAAATGCATTGAACGTGAATCTGCTAATTCTTCACCTGAAAGTTCAAATGCTTCTATTGCTAAAAATTCTTCAACTGTCTCTGCTATCACAAATTCCTCATCTGAGGATACTGCTAGTATCACTGGCCATGCAGGGCTGAAGGAATTGTATGTGACAGGCATGTACAAAAGCCTCAAAGGGCATCAGGCTCTTTGTGATGTGCTGAAAAAGCAGATCCTCAACAGGAACCCTAGGAAAGAGGGTATTGCCTTTGAGAGGAAACTCAATGCTGATGGGACCTACTGGAAACCTGAGAAGTATCCCAAAACCTCATGGGTTGCTGCAAAGGGACCTTCAATGGATCCATCTACTTTATCTGGCTTTACATATGAATCTTCATATTCTTCTGATGAGTCATTTGAGTCTAACTATAAACTGTTCAAAAATCAGAATGGTGAAGTATTTTCTAGATATGTTGGCACTAACTGCAGGAATGGTTCCCCTATGAAGAAAATCTGGGTTTCCAAAATGTGCCTTGAAAGTCTTCAGGTGAATGTCATCATGACACCATCTGTGAAGAATAGGAACCCCAGATCAAATTCTTCATATGGACCAAAGTCTTCATATGGATTCAAGTCCTCATATGGACCAAATTCCTCACGTGGATCAAATTCCTCATATGGATCTAGAACTTCATATGAACATCATCGTGCTAACACTTCTGTTTTGCAGGGAAGATCTAAGGGCTATGAATATGTGCATTATTCTTCAAACCATTATGTTCATAAGTTCTCGAAGAATTTCTCTGCCTACTCATATGCTTACTCTAATCCCTCTTCTGTGAAACGAAGTGGACTAGCTTCTATGCCACCTTTCTCTTATGGAGCTCGCAGAATGATGAACTCTTTGCCACCCCTCCAGATGTGGGTGGTGAAGAAAAAGAACTAATCTCTTATGCAGGGTCTCCAGACGAACTCAAACGTTTGAAGAATTTGCTGGAGACCTGAATACGCTTGAAAGGACGCAAGCTAATCATGAAGAAATGAATTTTCATTTCTCACGTCCTCATACTGCTATATCTGTTCTATTGCTTGATGAATTTGATGACATATTCTTCACTGCTGAAGTATATGAGTTCGTAAGATGCACTAATTCATCTGCAGGATGATCAACCCAAAGCCACTGAGTGGGTCCTCGACAGTGGATGTACAAATCACATGACTGGTGATAGGAACTTATTGATGGACACTGCTTTATCTCCATCGCATCTGAAGCATATCACCTATGCTGACAATGGAAAAAGCAAGGTATTGGGTCTAGGTAAGGTTGCGATCTCAAAGGATCGACACATGGACAAAGTCATGCTTGTCGAGTCCTTAGGGTTCAACCTCATGTTTGTCTCAATGCTTTGTGATCTTGATATGGTTGTTGTCTTTGGCAAGTATCGTTGTGTTGTGATCATGGAAGCTGACAATTCCAAAGTCTTCGAAGGCTTTAGGAGAGGAGACTTGTATATTGTTGATTTCTCTACAGGACCACAACCTGCTACATGTCTACTTGCAAAAGCTTCAGAAGGCTGGCTATTGCATCGACGACTTGGTCATGCTGGCATGAGGAACTTGCACACACTCGCGAAGAAGAAGCACGTCATTGGCATCGAGGGTGTCAAATTCCTGAAGGATCATCTGTGCGGAGCTTGTGAAGCTGGAAAGATGACCAATGCCAAGCATCCCTCAAAGACCATCATGACTACCACTCGTCCATTTGAATTGCTTCACATGGATCTCTTTGGGCCTACTCATTATGCCACATTCACTAATGCTGCATCTTTATATGGCTTCGTCATTGTTGATGACTATTCTTGTTACACATGGGTGCATATCATCACTTACAAAACTGAAGTGCAGGAAGTCTTCAAATGATTTTCCTCGAGGGCTTCAACCAACTTTTGTGTGAAGATCAAGCACATCAGAAGTGACAATGGGACCAAGTTCAAGAATACTGGTCTTGATGACTATCTTGATGAACTTAGTATTACTCACGAGTTATCTGCTACTTATACTCCTCAGCAGAATGACGTCGTGGAGCGCAAGAACAGGACTCTTGTTGAGATGGCTCGCACTATGCTTGATGAATACAATACGCCTCCTCGCTTCTGGCCTGAGGCAACTGATACTGCGTGCCACATCATCAACAGGGTATATCTTCACAAATTCTTAAAAAAGTCCTCATATGAACTCCTCACTGACGAGAAACCTGATGTGAGTTATTTCGAAGTCTTCTGTGCTAAATGTTGGATTAGAGATCCTCATCACAATTCTAAATTTGCACCGAAAGCACATGAAGGTTCTATGCTTGGTTACGGAAAGGACTTGCACACCTACAGAGTCTTCAACACCTATCACCACAAGGTTGTTGAAATTGTATATGTGCGGTTCGATGAGGCTAACGGCTCACAAAGAGAGCACCTACCTCCTGTGCTAGATGAAATGCCACCCGAGGAATTCATTAAGTTCAAGGCCACTGAGGATGCCATTCCTACCGAAGAATCCGCTGAAGAAGTCATTCCAGAACATGAAGAACATCATGTTGGTGTACCTGAGGAAAATGGCTCTAAAGAAAATGTTGAGCCCCCTCAACGTTGTCAACCCGCTCACCCTCGCGTTGCTAATGTAGTGCAGATTGAGAGAATCATCAACGACATCAAAGCACCAGGTCCTCTCACACGCTCAAAGGCTTCGCATTTGTCTAACTTTTGTGGGCACTTTGCTTTTGTCTCTATCACAGAGCCCACCAAAGTAGATGAGGTTTTTCTGAAGCCTGAGTGGATTCAAGCAATGCAAGATGAATTACATCAATTCGAGCTCAACAATGTCTGGGAACTTGTCAAGCGACCAGACCCATACAAGCACAATATCATTGGCACAAAATGGATCTACCGCAATAAGCAAGATGAAAATGGCCTTGTGGTGAGGAATAAGGCACGGCTTATAGCTCAAGGCTACACACAGGTTGAAGGAATTGATTTCGATGAAACTTTTGCACCTCTTGCTAGACTTGAGGCTATTCGCATATTGCTTGCTTATGCTAACCATCATAATATCATCTTATATCAAATGGATGTGAAAAGTGCATTCCTCAATGGTAAGCTTGAGGAAGAAGTATATGTTGCTCAACATTTTGAAGATCCAAAGAATCCTGACAAAGTCTTCAGACTCAATAAGGCCCTCTATGGCCTCAAGCAGGCCCCTCGGGCGTGGTATGATACTTTGAAGGAATTCCTCATGAAGAAAGGCTTCAAACCCGGTTCACTTGACCCAACTCTTTTCACCAAAACCTATGATGATGAATTATTCATGTGCCAAATCTATGTTGATGATATTATCTTTGGTTGTACTAACCAACGTTACACTGACGAATTTGCCTACATGATGAGTGAGGAATATCAAATGTCTATGATGGGAGAATTGAAATTCTTCTTAGGTCTTCAAATTCGTCAACAACGCAACGACATCTTCATATCTCAGGAGAAATACCTCAAGGATGTGTTGAGGAAATTCGGCATGCAAGATTGCAAAGGCGTCAAAATCCCTATGCCCACAAATGGCCATCTATGCACTGATGAAAATGGTATAGACTTCCATCAAAAGGTATACCGCTCCATGGTTGGTTCTTTATTGTATCTATGTGCATCTAGGCCAGATATTATGCTTTGTGTTTGCATGTGTGCCCCATTTCAAGCTATACTGAAGGAATCACACCATAAGGCCGTGAAGCATATTCTTCGGTATCTAGCTCACACACCAACACTTGGATTATGGTATCCCAAGGGCTCGGCTTTTGATCTCATTGGATATTCTGACTCTGACTATGCTGGTGATCGTGTGGACTGCAAGTCAACATCAGGCACATGTCATTTCCTCAGACGTTCCTTAGTATGTTGGTCCTCGAAGAAGCAGAACTGCGTATCACTCTCTACTGCTGAAGCTGAGTACATTGCTGCTGGTTCGTGCTGTGCTCAATTGCTATGGATGAAGCAAACCCTCAAGGACTATGGCATCAATGTGAAGAATGTGCCAGTCTATTTTGACAATGAGAGTGCCATCAAGATTGCTCATAACCCAGTTCAGCACTTGAAGACAAAGCACATCCAGATTCATCATCATTTTCTTCGTGATCATGTGTGGAAGGGCGACATCTCTATCGAGCACGTGAAGACTGAAGAACAGCTAGCCGATATCTTCACAAAGCCCTTGGATGAGAAGAGATTTAGCAAGTTGCGGTGTGAGCTAAATATCTTAGAATGTTCGAATGTTCTTTGAAAAGGACACACATCCTAACACTTATGCAAAATTGATGACTTAGATGTGCAACACACGAAGTAACGTTTTTCTTCAATCAATGAAGACTAACCCTCTAAGTGTGAAGAAATTAATGAAGAATTTGATTCTCAGAGCCCTACGACAATTGTAAGCGGCGTCTGAAATCATCATTCTTATACGGTGGGTCACGCCACCAACAGAAGTTGAAAATCTTCAATTTGAGTATTTCTTCAGTTTTGAAATTCCTCAATTGTTCAAATTCTTCAACTTTACAGTCTTCACTCTTTCCGATTGTGTTCTTCATTGGCTATATATATATATATATATATTTGAGTTTTAGTCCTCTACAGCATTCACTTATTGCTATTTCTTCAAGTTGACCTTTTCTGCTAAGTGAATGTGATCGGACCCTTCCCCTCTATGCTATACTCAACCCAGTCTGTTCACAAATTCTTCATGTGCGTTCTATTTGAAACTCGTTCAAAATCTTCACTGTGTCCTTGTCAGCTGAAGAATTTGCGAACGAAACATTAAAATTTTCAAATCTCAATTTTCGGCTTTTGCCGCTCAAACTGGTTCACATCCCACGATATGATTATTCTATTCACCCACGATCTCACACGATCTCCACCTCATTGTACATGGGTGACACATGTCGCTAGGATGAGAAGGGTCAGGGGCACGTTCGTCTAATTTCTTCGGGCGAGCGGTTTTTCACCTCAGCTATAAATACCCCTCTCCCTCCTCAGACTTCATTTACCCCGCTCGACCTCACTCCCCTCGCTCGAGCTCTCAGACCTAGCGCCGCCGCTATTTTCATCTTCACCGGTGAGGAAGAGCTTCACTGCCTCGACCTCGTCGCCGTCGTACTCGCGCCGGCCGCGGAAATCTTCACTCCGCCGCCGCCGTAGTTGTCTTCCGCCGCCAAGTTAGGGCGTGGAAGATCTGAATGGACGAACTTCCCATCTACACTTCACAGTTCGTCGTGTTCTTCATCAAGGGTAATTAAAATCTATTTTTACTGCCCTTGTTGATTCTGATGTTTTTCACAAAATCTTTAAAAGGTGTTTATTCTTCAACTTCCCCACTAGTTAAACACCTCAGGTGCATTTGTTCCTTATCTATTTCTCTAAGCAATGTTTTTCTTCAAGATTCCTCAATTGTGTGGATTTTTCAATCTATACAACTCTGGAACCTAAGTCAAAGACCGCTTAGTGAAATTCCTCAAGACACTCCTAGTCATATTCCTCAAACTTGATCCTTTTGAAAAACTTCTGAGAACGCATGTGACCTCTCCAAATTCTTCGCACCTATACTCTGTTCACAGGTACACATGTCCGCTGCTGAATCTCTAGGTTCTCATCAACTTAACTCATTTGCAGCATTCCTTGAAGACAAATTGCATACCTCTTCAGAGAATTCTGTTGTTCAAATTCCTCAGCTGAAGAAAATGGCTGATGGCAAGAAACCTCAGAAGGGAGGGAAGAGATTGGAAGTCAACACAGCGTTTGAGATCCCTGATGACATCTATGTAGGGTACTGCACACCAGCTGAAGAAACGAAGAATGAGCGCAAGGTGCGCATACAGAGGATAGAGAGGAGATGGGCATGGGAATATGGAGGGAGTACAGATATGTCACTCCTAAGTACATGAAGAAATTCGCTCTACACCCTCCTTGCCCAAGACCTCCGTTGGCGCTAGACCAAATTGCTGATCCCACTAGCCTCAAGCGCGGTGAGAACTATCCTGATGAATGGGTCAAGCGGCAAGCCAAGTTGGCCAAAGTGGCCAAGGAAGCGGTGAGGAAAATCAACGTAGACTCTGTTGCTGCTGCTGCTGCTGAGGCCTCTGCTAGCAAGCCTAAGAAGGCTATGCCCAAGAAGCCTGCGCACAAGCCCAGTTCCTCAGCTGCAATGCCTTCACGGCCAAGCTCGTCAAAGCCCTCACGGCAAATTCCTCAAGCAGCTCCAGTCCCCTCTGCTACAATATCTTCAGCTGCTCCTACAAAGTCCTCAGCACCCATGCACCTTGCCTCGTGCCAAAGGACCACTGGCATCTCAATTGCTTCAGGAGCCTCTGCAAGTTTCTCAGCTCCTCCTCAATCCTCAACAGGCCCAACTTTGCTAAAGACAAAGGCCACTGCTGGACGAGGCACAAGGCCAAGTCCTCACAAGAAGCAGGTCGCCTTCCATGTACCGTCTAGTGAAGTTGAAGCTGATGATGAGGAATTGGCAGAAATCATCAGAGACAGACAGACGGGCTGCTAGAGGCAAAGGAATCGATGTGTCACTTCTGCTGGATCCCAAATTGATCCTGGACTTCATCGATCTCTGGCACAAGGACCCCAACACTCCTATGCCTGATTTCAATCTCACACCTGGCCAGAACCACATGCTGACAGCCTTTATAGGCGAAGAAAAATGGAAGTTTGAGAAGGCCAGGAAGCTCAAGAAGGCTCAGTACAAGAAGGAGCATCTTCTGAAGAAGAACGTTGTAAAAATGACAACTAATGAACTTGTGAGCATACAAGCTGAGATCAAAGCACTCAGTGATGAATTTGACGTATACCGTGCAGATTGGCTGGGAGCCAAGGTCAGATTCGTCAACATGGCAAAGGGATTCACCTCAAATGTTGCAGCCCCAATGCAACATGAAATTCCTTAGGCTGAAGCATCTCCTCAGCCTACTGAAGAACATGCCAGCACCGCTGATGAAAATCAGGCTGCTGAAGAAACTGAAAGCACCAGGGCTGATGAAGACATTCCAGCCGCTGAAGAAACTGCCAGGGCAACCTCTAGTGTTGCGCCTGAAGAACAAGCCGGGCCTATTGAAGGATCTGCTATAGCGCTTGCAGAGATTGACCAAGCCAGGACAACTGCATCAGTTGTGCCTGAAGAAACTGGACCAATTTCTTCTGCTCCTCCGGCACCAACAACAAGCATCAACCTTCCTTCTGCATCAGAAGCGAAGAAAACCAAGGCTGCGGAGCGAGCCGCTGTGAAGAAAAGGAAAGCATCTGCTTCCTCAGAGTCTTCAACCCCAAAGAAAGTGAAGACTTTGATAAGCTCCTATGAAAATCCCATAGATGTTGTTCCTCTGTCAAGCATGCCATCAAAGGAGATTGTTCCCTTTGGTGAGGAATATGTGATTCCCAATGAATCAGATGAAGAAGATCCCTCTGCTGCTACGTCAGAGCAGTTGGATGAAGAAATTGAAGTGGATAACATCCCTTCAACCCCACTGGTATCCTCGCCCATGCCTCAGTTCTCTGCTGAAGAGGCCGGCATTGAAGAAATAGATGAGGAATATGAAGACGTGCACATTGGGTGCACCACCCCAATTCTGAATGATAACTACTGGGAAAGTCATCACCCCAATTGACCACTGTTCACACTTCTGCAACAGATTCCTCAGTCCCCTGTTCAGACCGAAGAAATTCACACGGGATCTAAAGAACACCAGGCATCTCTCCTCACTATACCTGAAGAAGTTCCAGCCACTAGCGTTGATGAAAATGTTGCTATTGAGATGGAGGCCAAGGCTGCTGAAGAAATTCCCACTGAAATTACTTAGCCTGTGTCTCAAGAGCTGTGATTCAAGAGGCTGTGATGGCAACTACTGCAAATCTTCAGCCCAAGCCTCAGAATCCTCACTCCAAGAAGCAGAAATTCAAAGCTGTTGACTTCTTCGCTGAGCACATATTCTTCACGGATTATAATCCATATGACTCTGCAAGACTCAGACGCAAGTGCTTCTGGACAGCAAGCCAAATGAATTTCTATTCCTCACTGCTATTCGATAAAGACAAGATCTTTGACCATGAGCAAATTCCTCATGTGGACATGGAGTCGCTGCCCTACTTCAACCCGGTCCTCAGTGTTCTTCATGACGCCAGACTGCTCAACCTCTACACCGACATCTGCGACTGGAATGAAGAACTCATTCTTCAGTTCTATGCCACGTTGCACATCACTGGCAACGTTGAAGACGTCAACTCATGGGTATTGGACTGGATGACTGAAAATACTCGCTACAAAGCACCGACCTCTTGCTTCACGCCGTCTCAGTCAGTCCTCGTGCTGAAGGTGCAAGGTGCATCTATGATGAACCTGAGCTGTCAAACCATTTGATGCAAGTGCTGATGAAGCCTTTGAAGCCAGGCCAAGCTCCAAGGACTCAATTCCTCGTCAAGGAACTGCTCTATGTGCCAAGGACAATATACAGGATATTGACCAAAACCCTCAGTCCAATCAAGGGCCACAACTCTGATGATGAAGAAGTTGTTGGCATCATGAAGAATCTGCTTTTCAACATCATACATGGTATTCCTATCAACTACCACGATTTCTTCATGAGGACTTTGGCAAATGTCGCTCTTTCACCATTTGAATTGAAGCCTTACGCTCCTTGGATCATGAGATTCATCAGATCAAGGTATTCAATTCATTACAAGGCTGATTTGCAAAATCACGTCAGCTACCTGCCCCCAATCGAAGTCCTCAAATGGACTATTTCCTCAGCTGATGAGAAGGGCAAGGTTGCTGTTATTGATGAAGGCATTCGTCCATTGGATGGCCAGTTTCACAAAGCTGCATCCTACTCCACCAATGATGACTCTGCCACTCATGACGCTGCCGCAAATGCTTCAAAGGAAATTTCCTCAAGCCACTGCTCCAAGGGTGATGACTGATCGTGAGCTTCTCCTCGGTCTTCATCAGAAGGTTGATCGCAACCACAAGTGGGTCAAGCGTCAGTTTGGTGATATTCTTCAGAACATGACAGTCACTCAAAATACTGTGAAGAAGAATCACTACTATCTGCATGAAGTCTTTGACCGCACCTGGGCTATTCTGTCTAACCTCTACAGTGCTGAAGATCTCAAGAAGATGGAATTTCAACAGGACTTTGACTGGGCACAACCACCTTCGAAGAAATTCAAGGTCAAAGTTCCTCAGCTTGTGGCCAGTTCATATTCTTCATCGTGCGAGACTGATGAGCATGAAGACTTGAACGACACTGTGGCAAGCCCTACTCCAACGGACGACCCCAACAACGCTGGCGCTCCTCCACCGACTTCATAATGATATTCTTCAGGGGCGTTAGTCCTCATTTTTTTGTCCCTTTTGGTCATTCGATGACAAAGGGGGAGAAATTTGAGTTAGTCTTCAAGCGGGTCTATATATGGGCGTTTTTTTGCTAAGTTACAACTCTCGTTCTTCTGAAGCATTTGTTGGATCGAGTTGTAAACTTAAATCCGATGGTGGTCTGATACTTTTCTATGTTTTTCTGCATGCTATTTCCTCATATATGTTAATGCACGCATGCTGAACTACATCAGTCACCATATTTCATCATGCATTTCAAATTCTTCATATCATATGTTAAATGCGTGTATGAATTACAAGATATAGGGGGAGATCTCCATGATTCTATTCTACAATGTGCATTTGCTCTTCAAGGCAAATTTCTCACGTATGCACATCTTCAGGGGGAGTTCTTCTATATCTTGCAATCAAATTCCTCAATATCAGTATTTACACTTCATATGTTTATCCCCGTTGAAAACTTAACCTATATTGTCATCAATCACCAAAAGGGGGAGATTGTAAGTGCATCTAGTGCCCCTTAGTGATTTTGGTGTATTGAAGACTTATACGTTAAGGGACTAATGCGTTTGTGAGTGTACACAAGTCTATAAGTCTATGAGGAGTTTGATATTTACAGAGAAAGTCGACCCCTAAAATTGAATGTCTTCAACTGAAGACTTTGGCCTTCTGAAGACTTTGAAAGTGAAGAAATTGGTGTGATCCTGAAGACTTGATATTCATGCGAGGAATATGAAGCTTGAAGACTCTTGTTTTCGCAGTTTCTTTTTCTCTTTCTTGAGTCATAGGAAACACCATACTGTTAAAGGGGGTCGAGGTAAAACTAAGGAAAATTTTCCAAGTGATGCTCATCTCAAAATCCTACACCTACCAATCCTTTCGAGTGAAGCCATTGGAAATCTCATACAGTTTAGTAAATTTCTTCAGTGACAGAGACGAAGATCTTCTGGTATCTGTGGAATTTGTTCTGACTGAGGAGTTAGGAATTCGTTAGTGCAGATTGCCTACGAGTGAGGAACATGATAGCCCTGAGGAATTTGATAGCCAAATTTCCGACCGTTGCTGTGCTACGCGCCAGCTGTCTCAAAATATCTACCCACCTAACGATCATATCACTGAATGGCATTTATGTCTTATCATGTCGGGCTGCTCCCTAGGCTATAAATAGCCGCCCCCTACAGCCACTAGCTGGTTGGCTGCTCCGAGAGAAACTGACACTTGTCATCGAGAGCATCCCATCCTCCGAGGACTTTGAGCGAAAATCATCAAGTGAGGAAAACCCAAATCCAAACACCTAGAAACCCAAAGTGATTGAGCATCACTGAAGAGATTGTTCCTATGTGGAACCGACGCTTGTTACCTTTGAGGACTGTGCATCCTCCAGACGGTTAGGCTTCATGGTCTAGAGCATCCAAGAGGAAATTGTGGATCGCCGAGTGACCGAGTCTGTGAAGGTTTGGAAGTCACCTGAAGACTTACCACGAGTGATTGGGCGAGGTCTGTGTGAGCTTAGCTCAAGGAGAATACAGTGAGGACTGTGTGTTCTCAGGTTTAAATACCTAGCCGCTCCAACCAGACATACGACTGTCACAACAGTTGGAACTGGTCTACCAAATCATCGTCTTCACCGAGCTACTGGTTCTATTTCCTCAACTCTTTCATTTCCTCATTTCTGTGTAGAAGTACTTGATCGTTACTGTTTGAAGACTTTGACTAAAGACTTTCTCAATTTCCTCTATCCTATTTCTTCAGTCAGTTTGTCTTCAGCCTACTTATCCTGTGTTTACGCTACTTGTACTCTGTGCTTGTTTTCATTTCATCATGATGACTATGCTTCTGTTCCATTATGCTTGCATCTGAGTACTTTTTCCATTGCTAAGTAGTTCGCTGCCTAGGAATTTCCTCATCCTGAAATTCCTTAGTGACGAATTTGTAAAAATCGCCTATTCACCCCCCTCTAGTCGATATAACGCACTTTTAGCATCTTATATGATGCTACAACAACAACAACTACTAGCTTGCACAAAGTAAAAGGCAAGAGATAACCACAAGTGGAGTCGGTGGAGACGAGGATGTGTTACCGAAGTTCCTTTCCGTTGAGGGGAAGTACGTCTCCGTTGGAGTGGTGTGGAGGCACAATGCTCCCCAAGAAGCCACTAGGGCCACCGTATTCTCCTCACGCCCTCACACAATGCGAGATGTCGTGATTCCACTAGTGGTGCCCTTGAAGGCGACGACCGAACCTTTACAAACAAGGTTGAGGCAATCTCCACAGCTTAATTGGAGGCTCCCAACAACACCACGTAGCTTCACCACAATGGAATGTGGCTCCGAGGTGACCTCAACCGTCTAGGGTGCTCAAACACCCAAGAGTAACAAGATCCGCAAGGGATTAGTGGGGGGAATCAAATTTCTCTTGGTGGAAGTGTAGATCTAGGCCTTCTCAACCAATCCCTAAAGAAATCAACAAGTTTGATTGGCTGGGGAGAGAGATCGGGCGGAAATAAGCTTAAGAGCAACAATGGAGCTTGGGGGAGGAAGAGGTAGTCAACTAGAAGAAAGGTGACTCCTTTATATAGTGGAAGAATGGATCCAACAGTTATGGTCCCACAACCCGTGCATAAGCGGTAGTACCGCTCGGCTGAGCGGCACTTCCACTGGCACGGAAGTGCCGGCCACATAGTTCAACCTAAGCAAGTCAGGGGGACGGTAGTGCCGCCGGAGCGGTACTACCGCGCCCTCCAGCGGTACTACCGCATAGAGTTGAACTGCAGCCGATACCCGCGGTAATAGAGGAGGGCAGGGCAGTAGTGCCGCCCGGGGCGGTACTACCGCCAAGAACTACTGCTCTACTACCGCCAGTGGAACAGACCTGTCCAAAACATGGAAAATAAAGCGGTACTCCCCGCGGTACTAGCCAGCGGTACTTCCGCTTAACCTGGGATGTCTAGTAAACCCGCAGTAGTTGAGAGGCAACTGGCCCCGTAGTACCGCAGGAGCGGTATTACCGTGGCGAACTATCGTTCTACTATCGCCCGTTTACAGAACCCACACAATAGGCGGAAGTAGGAGCCGTACTGCACAGCGGCAGTACCGCTGGGGCGGTACTACCGCTTAGCCTGTTCTGACAGGATTCAAACACAAAGGAGGGACAAGCTCAAATGCCGGAAAAGAATGATGGTGCAAAGATAAAGTGTACGTGTTGATTCCACCCAAACCTTTCCGAAGCGGACCCCTCTTAATAATACGGTGTTCCTACGACTCAAGTCCACCAAAAAAGAAACGCAAGAAAACACCGTCTTCATAAATATCTAGAGGGGTTCGAATCGTCTTGTGCCAAAAGATAGATTATCTGAAATGCTCAATGCACACGATTAGTCCGCAAATGCATTGTCATTAATCACCAAAACGACCAAGGGAAAATATGCCCTAACAGCTGTAAATGCGTCAGACCCGTAATTTTTTTTGAGGGACGCGATAAAATCCCACCTCCAACCCGCGAAAACACATGTTTCCCCCTCGACCTGACGATGCATGCCATGTATCTCAGAAAAGCGGTTGTTGGGAGGGACATTTCAGCCTGCGCGCGTTCCCCACCCCCTTCCGCAGCTGCCCGCCATCGGTTCCACCCGTCCGCCGCTGGCGATTCCGGCCATATCTGCGGATGGAATCACGCCGCCGGGGCGCCCCTCACCCGGTTCCACCTAGCCACTTCACCGGCTCCCCGGATCCGCCAAGCCGAGCCGCCCCGGGATCGACCGCCGAAGAGCCACCGCCCTGAGCCGCCGGTGAGTACTTGTGCTTATGCTTTCGGATGCGATATGCATAGTTGGTTTATGCGGCGTTCGTATTTGTGATTTTAGATAGAATTGAGCCCTCGTGAGAGGTTTTTGCTCGAGGATTCATCCGATTCAGATGACTCGAATGTTGAGACACTGCTTGAGAACCATCGGCAGCAAATGTTGGTGATGGACCTAGTCGTGAAGGACCACGACGATGAGAACCGAAAGAGACGGTGAGGATCCATCGTCGCCCGTCTTTGCATTCCTCGCAATAGCCATCTCGGGAACGAGATGTTGATGCAAGACTACGTCATGGACAATTCAACATATCCGCCGCACCTCTTCCGGAGAAGGTACCGAATGCGCCGATCCCTCTTTGTAAAAATAGTGCAAGCTTGCGAGGCCAATTGTCGGTATTTTAGTCAAAGAAGAAATGTCGCGGGCTTGAAGGGATTTAGTGCATATAAAAAATCTCAGCAGCTATGAGGGTAATTGCATACGACATTCCGGCTGACTATGCCGATGAGTACCTTAGCATTGGCGAAGATACTATAATTAAGTCAGTGCATGGGTTTGCATTGGAGATTGAAGATGCAAACACCCACTTTCAGCTTTCAGGAGGGTCTCATTGAGCACCATTGGCAAAGGGCTGAGCGGTAACACATTCCATTTTTGCATTCATTTCATTTAATTCATGTGTGATTTGTATTCAGGACAAGTTTTGTATTGAATTATTTAGTTTGCTTCGGTGATTTCAATAATTATTGTAATTTGGATGATTGCTGTATTGTAATATTGATATTTTATCTTATATTGAATTAATAATTCTGAATATGTGGCATATGTGTCAAATTCAGATAAAAACCCATCTGATTTGCGGATTGGCACGGGCTGCGGCCGAGCAAACCCCGCATAGCCGTTTTTCCGCGAACTGTAAACGAGTTTTGCAGGTCGGCTATATACGGGTTCTGCTAGAGATGCTCTTAGCCGTGGACCGGAGTGTGGCGCCATTGACTCTCTCACTGTAGGTCTCAGATCCTTTGCTCTCTGATTGGCGTCTCCACTTCCTCCACCGCCGCCGGACCAGGACTACCTTCTTGCTCCTCTTCACGGCATGTGCCCCTTTTGTTTTTATTTAGCGCTTGTTGAGTTGGTGCTCTCAGCAGAACCCTTTGTGTGCTACCTCGTTTGTGTGTACTTTGTTGTGGTGTTGCTACCTTGCTGGAACTTGGTTGTGGTTGTGGCGGTTTGCTTTATATATAAAGCGGGACGAAAGCCTTTTTCGGATTTTTTTTAAACATTTTTGGAGTATCGATTTTATCTTTATTTTTTTGCCACGACTTCCACGTTTGTCATTCCATGACGAAACTTTGCAAACAATCAAAACATTTTCAATGTTTGCCGCAAAAGAAAAAACAGATTTTTTATTTTTTATTTCAAAATTTTCTGATTTTACTGTTCATCATGAGCTCATTTGAGCTCACGAGCAGAGAGAACTTTCGATACAAGTTGGTCTACTAGGACCACAATCATTGCACACGAAGCGCTCAACCAAAATGCTCAAGATTAACGTTCTCTAGAACCTAAAGTTAATATTTTAGCACAATTTTAGGCCTTGAAGTTGCTGAGGGCATTAAGTTGTATTCTACTCCCTTCCGCTCCAAAATAAGTGTCGCCGATTTAGCACAACTTTGTACTACATCAGCGACATTTATTTTAGGATGGAGGGAGTACTTGGCTAGAAAGTGGTCACTGTTAGGAAATCTCATAGTTGTCCCCCTTTCACTTCAGTGCATGTTTTTATTACAACGGGTGGAAAGCACAAGTTACAACATGATTTGTTGTGGGAAACTTACAAGTCGTTACAATTGTTCTTTGGTTTAGTTATATACTTGTATGATGTGTATGGTTTACATGGTTATTGGTATATGCAGTTTATGCAGAAGGGCATGTTTCTTTTCTGTTCACGAAATTCTTTTACCTGGTAACTGGCAGAAATACAAAATGCTACCTGAAAGGCAACAATTCCGAATGACATTGTTTTCTCTCTGGTTATTTCCATGCAACAAAGAAAACAGTATTCCTGAACAAATAGTAGCACAACCTTTTACTGTGTAGCGATGCACACGCACGAGCATCATCATGCTGGTACTTGAGATTTAACATCTGACATTACTCCTTCTATGATTGCTTCTGCCTCACGCTTCCCAAGCCCAAATATATTCCTCAGCTCATTCAAGGGACCAAGCTGCATTTTTGTCATTCACAGAAAGATTTCTGTTAAGATGCTAACCCCCAAAACACATTACCATATTCAGTAGAAAAAAGTATGGGAATGGTCATAAGGTGATTTTGAACAATCAAAACCATGAACCGTTTGAACACACATACCAAGTTGGCAAGTTGTGTATTGCAGTTTGAGTAGCAACGAACAATAACAAGGTTTGAAGATAGTTCAATTGGGTAAAGCTAATCAATCTACCATGTGCGCTCCCATATAACCGACAGAAATAGCTCGGTACAATCGCAGAGATGCATCATCAGGAAATAGCATTGCATGTGAGGCTGAGGCCACATGTCATTGACACATTGACAATATCCTCCAATTTAAGTACTTTTAAAAAGAAAAGAATTATTCAAGTGATAAGTGGGGGTCTAATCAAGTAGGGTTATGTAAACTCAAGCTAACTGATCTAATGCTAGGCATAATTCACAGTTGTATTTGACAGTAAGCATAATTTATCGCAGTTTCTTAATGGGCACGATCTTGATACTCAAACAAATGAAACATGATTTTTCAGCCGTTATTATTTCTTAACAACAGCTCAACACCTTAACATATTATCTCCTAATTACTTACCAGTTACCATTAAGGTTGTGAAATATATAGAAATATAAAATACATACAAGATAGAGCCTGTGTGTGTATACAGCAGTTTCTACAGCACCATCATTTACTGTACAAACCACTTGATCTAAGATTACCTAGTCTGGAATGCTCAAAATTCAATGGATTAATTATGTCCACACGAAATCCAGACTATTTTGAAGATTCCCAGCCTCTTGCTAACTAGCCCTACTCAACTTAAATCAAGAAAATTCGCAACAGTTGTGTTTATTCGAATTGGTCATTTCATAGGCCTACAGAACTAGTGATGCCTTATTTCAGGTTAACATTTCAAAAGGAGCATCAAATTAATTAATTAAATGCGTAGAATGTGGAATCACCTTCTCATCATCAAGACGTCCATCTGAAAGTACTTCTGTTGTATAGGCCGCATAGAGTATCTTTAGATCACCAACCATTTTATCATGATCAAAATCTCCAGCTATGCAAGACATTCACAAGAACCAATCTTAAGCAAGGTCCAACCAATCACATATGAATTAAAAAAACTTTACAACTTTAATCACCTAACGAGATAGGTCCTAGCCCACGTGCAAATCGGTCGCCTTGAGGAAACTTGCTTAGAACTGTTAGCAACTTATTGAATGCAAGGATACTATTCACCTCACTAATGACCTCTGTGGGAATGTTCCTGTAATCAGAGATCATATGGTTTAGTATCAAGGCAAAGAAGTGTTTATGTTCTACATCGATGCATAGAAAGATTCAGATGGCTTGACCACTTCTCCAACGGGAGCATCTATTTGATAAATATTGGTCAAGAAAAACCCATGCAGTTTCGTACAAAGTATATTGTTGATATTCACACATTCCCTTGGAAGGCAGATGGCTCATTTTTCTCACTAATAGTTAATTACCACCAAGTAGTGAAGGCAGAAATATCCATCAAATTTAAGCCTATATCAACTTTTTTCGAAAAGGAAATCACTTCTATCAACTGGTTTGAGTACATATGTTATTGCTTGTGATAGACAAAACAACACTGAAAGCTTGCAACTCCAACAAGAACAGGACTGGCCTATGTGTGGGAAGGTGGCATGTGATGGATGACTTCTTGCTGTTAACAAGGGAGAAAAATATGTTGTTCCTAATTGCTACATACTATCTACTTTCCTCATTATATATCACTTGAAGTTACAACAAATTAAAAACCTGCATCAGTTTAAATAAGAAACACCATTTTTCTTAAAAGCATTATATTATGGGTAACATTAATTCAAGTTTTCATGTTCTCGTAAAAAAAATCAGGTTTTCGTGCAAAGTCTCAAATGATAAATTCTGTCAGCAGGTTTTTGAAGATAAGTAGGCCTCATACCCTGCACTGGTATTGGACTTCAATATGGATAAAGCAGATGAAATGTTTTCTTGAACCAACTTCTTGGCATGCTCCTTGAACATGTCAGCAGCAACCTGCAAAAAATTCAAATATTCAGATATGCTACAACACAACATGCTTAGATTGACAACAATTAAATATTTGAAGGGAGCTGCTACGCGTCGGCCGGCGGATCTTTTTAAAATACCCGCTGCCTCGCGAGCCGTCGGATCTCGCTTCGTTGAGCAGCCGAACGTGTCATTCCCCATTGCAACATAGGCAATGTTGCAGAGACATCTTTGCAACAATGATCATGTTACAGAAACCTTGCAACAGAGGTAAGGTTGCAGTTTTTTTTTGCAACAGGATCCTTGTTGCAGAAACATTTTGCAAAAAACAAGCATGTGCGGCTAGCAGCTGTGTCCGTCGCTATTGCAACATAGTCCTTGTTGCCAAAAAAAGCCGCCGTGCTGACCGATTCTCGCGAGTACCGGCGGCAATCGACAGCACGTAGCACGCTCACGAGGTCGTGTCCCTCCGCTCCTTCCTTCCCTCCGATTTAACTCACAACCACATGGCCACGTGTCGAGCAAAGGAGGCGGCGGACATGAGAGCGCGATCAGCCGGCTGAAAGGTAACGTTTCCCATATTTGAATCACTTTTATGTCGTCTGTTGTCTAAGGCTCAATTTGCGGTTGCTGAAGTATGATGTGTTGTGCTTATTCTGCAATCTGCTGCAGAAAATTAGCAGCCTAACTCTTGTCGGGTGTACACAGTACATACCTTTCCTTTTTTTGGCGAATTGTACAGTACATACTTAGATTTTATGCTATTTGGATATAAGTGATATTATGCCCCAGGTACCGGTGAAGATGAAAAAGCAACTGAAACCAATCAAGCAGTAAAATTGTGACAAGAAAAGGGTTACCTCATCAAAAAGTTTATATGCAAGTTGTACTCTCCTCACTTCAATGAGCGTGCCTATGTCAAGACCTAGAGAAATATCATACGTCAGAGATGAGAAATGCAAAAAAATAATATATCATGTAATCAGTACGATAACAGAAGGTACCATTCTATCTTCCCTACTCTAAGTCTAATCCACCTGACAATGTTATACCCTGTAAGAACAATATGACTTAAGAATGGAACTAATGCCTACAGAAGAGCGTGTTTAAACGATACCTCTTCCAATAGACTTGAGCTCTAACGCGTATAGAATTTTGGCATTCTCCCGCATAGCAATATCGATCTGCCAAAATATCATGACAATGAACAACTACTATGCCAAACAAGACATGCAGAAATACAGATACTTGCACCAGAGTAATTAGGAATGAGAAGCTCAAAAGGTATGCTCTGAACTACTAGCAAAAAGGTCTCTGAGACATATGAATGTGCAATATGTACATGTTTCAGCCTTTCAGGAAATCTATGTCCTCGTGTTCGTCAACACAAAGCTATTTGCTTTTAACTACTACTATCATTTTTATTTGACATGTAAATTGGCCATGACAAAATTATGTGGGCACGTTTGTAGCAAAAGACGTCATTATTATTACAATTTTATATTTTGTGCCAGGTAGTCTAGCACGCATGTTGGACGAAAGGAGTATTTCATTTCCAATACTTGTAACCTAAATTAGTGGCACCGAGAGTTTGGAATTCCAGGCAAAACCTTCGGCCTCCGTCCACGACTTGCATCACGAACGGCACAACACTAAGCAATGAGCATGCTAAGCATGATTTGAGAGGCCTCTCAAGGTGGCAAATTTAATAAAATGGGAGCAATTACATGCCAAATTTGACCGCGACATTAAAAAAAATACCATAATGGTGGTGGCATTCTGCTTTCTTGATAAGACTAAGTCACAAAACTGAGGCATGCTATGCATAGTGGTAAATGAGTGACCATTATCTTATACTAATGTACCTGATAGTCTGTGATCCCGAAAAGATGTTTCCATGGAAGTATGAAGTCTGATGCATCTCCGAAGACAAGATTTGACACAAAAATTAACTTTTGGAATGCCTATGAAATATTTCCCATAGTTAAACAGAATTAGTAAACAGTTTTAGGTATCCATTGTGCATAATTACTTCCAAGCAGAGTCACTTACATCGAGTCTCTCTCTGTATAAGCGTCTACCAATCTATTACAGCGAGCAAAGTGAGACGCGTAAGGCGATGGGGAGAAAACAAAGTAAATGTGAAAATGGTGAGTAAAGTCATAAGAACACCTGATATAGATACTAAGATATAGAAGTGCTTGGATCATGAGGCAATACCGCCATGTGCATATTTGCAGCATCCACATCATCAAGTCCAAGAGCTTTTTTAAACTTTTTAATAGCTTCAACCTCAGTACCTTTGAGAGCTTCATGTCCTGGAGGAAGTACTGAGTAAACAAAGCTGCGGAAAGAATGGATAGGATAAAGTATAAGCGAATGGCTAATGTTCATCAATGGCCAGATTGTTAAGATGTGAACTATATGTAGGTGATGTTTTCATTTTACTTCTAAAAGGGGAAATGCATGCTACATAAAAGCAGCAAAGTAAGTGCTTTATCATTACCACAGGACCAAATAAAGTAATCTGAATTACTCCTATATAAGTAAAGAAGCAAGTGTGTTAGCGTTGTGCAATATAGGTTGCTTGAAATTAGTAAGTGGCTAAGGGCCACAGCAAGAAGCCTCGCTTGTATAGTAGGATAAAGGCGGTAACAGGGCACACAGAGTGGTGAATGCCAACAATGCCATCCAATACTGTCATTGCCTCATTGGCCCATTAAGAGTTACAATACTCAGCAACTTGCTCAAGCAACAATTACTTGTATCTGAAATTCTGAACCAAAGATGTTTTCAGTTACCAAATTTCCCGAGGGTTTTTACAGGCAACAACAGCTATAAATTGAATTGATGGCTTTGAAAAAAAAAACTTGTGTTAACTGTTAAATTATCAAACTATTTGACAAAACATACAAAAGCAGTTCAAGGGAATATCATGTGCACACAGAAGTGTCGTTATGAAATATGTGCAGTTAAAGCTTGCATCCTTGAACCAAAAATCACTGCTGTACTTAAAGCCAATATTTATCTGTAGTCTTGCACACACCATGTTCACAATCGTGGAAAACAACTGAACAATTTCAGAGGTGTCAAGAGGGAGGCTCACCTGGCATACAGGTCACAGAGCTCTGATTTGAATGCTGCATCTTGTGTACTGACTCCATATCTGAAACAAAACAAATGATAAGCTAATGGACTAACTCCATTTTGTGTAGTAACAAAGAATTCAAGTTTCAAAACTGGACTAAAACACTTAAGAAAATGCTTTTTATGGAAGAAGAAGAAGAAGAAATTTGACGTAATCACACGGCCGCTAATACACACAAGTGAAGAGCAAAACCAAGCAGCAACTAGTGGGCGGCATTCCAGACTCACTTGCTCGTGATGGCCGCCACCTCACTAGCCTCCAGCGCGGTGGGGTCGTCAGAGCCTGCGACGTAGTTGTGGAGCCCCACGGCGGCGACCTCCGGCACGACGGAGTTCACAGCGGCAGCCCCCGCAAGGGTGGCCGCCCCGAGCACGGCCGCGCCCGCGACGGCCGTGGTCCGCGTGCCGCCGTAGCGTGTCCCGAGGGTGTACCCCCCTGCCGCCGCCGCGGCAACGACCGCGAGCTCCAACACCGCCCGCCCCGCGGGCGGCAATGCCTCCACCAGCGGCTGCACGCCCGTGAGCTCCTTCCGGCCGCCGAACACCTCCTCCCCCTTGGACGCCGCGGCGACGCAGCGGAACCGCCGGCCGCGGGGGCGGCTCCGCGTGGCGGAGGGGAGGAGCGGGGAGGAGGAGGCGGCGGCCGCGGCGGCGCGGGGCGAGGCCTTGGCGGAGACGAGTGAGAGCTCCATTGCTAGCTTGGGCGATCACGGCTGCCCGGGACAATATATGGTGGCGGTGCGTTTCCATGAGCGGAGCCTAGCAACATCATATGGTTGCGCGGTTGAATAGATGGAACGATGGGTGAGTTTGCGGTTTCGAGGTGCGGCTCGCGGATTTGGAGGCTCGGGGCCAGGCAATATGTGTCCGATATGCCACTACTCCGTACCTTATGCAGTTCACATACTTCTTTTTCTTATTAGTATTAGTAGGAGTATATATATTTATTTATTGTTGAATATATGCATACTTTTCATTAAATTTGAACTGAAAATGCAGTGGATAAAACATGATGAAAACAATATACATGATTATTTGACTAGAGAAAATACCAATCAAACTAAACATGTGATGTCATCGACAAGATCAAGCTGGCTCTGGCAGAGGAGCGGCGATAGAGGCATGTCGGCGGCTCGTTCTGGCGGCAGTGGTGGTCGTTTGGTGGTCTCGGAATCTCAATGTAATTTTTATTTGAGATGCTTTGTACTCCCGTTGAACTTTTATAGTAGATTTGAAAAGCTAAACATGTGATATGATGTCTAGGATAAAATAATGTCTTTGTGTCAGAGTGCAAGTCACAATAACCCATGATCCGTGACAAAGGGATACAAACACATATGGTGTGGTGGAAGAAGATGTGTTCGCACTATCATCAAATGCCATGTCATCAAAGCGAACTTCGACGTTGAGGGAGTCGCCGTCATTGGGAGTAGTCGTGCGCAACCACGTTGGAGAAGAAGCCAGTAATTGCACGAGAGCGCTTTCAAAAAACGTGATCACCTACGGGTTTACAAGAGGCGTGGTTTCGGATGCATGTTATCTCACCCGCAAAAAAAAAAGAATGCATGTTATCTCACTTCGTAGGTGTACATGACAAAGTGAGATGAAAAAAATGATAGATGACACAAATCTCTGGAACCGGGTGGCATGTAATTAAATGTTCACAAGGTCACTCTTCTTCAACGGTGGTGGTATCTAATATTACGAGTTATGCTTTCATTATTCACTTTGTTATGATGATTGAGTTGCCAGACTTCAAGGAAACAGTGTCACCACCAAGTATAAACACATAACCACTTGTGACCTTAAACTAATGAGCATCAGATATTCAGTTTGAATCACTATAACCCTCCAGTATCCTTCTGTATCAGATGTAGTGAAGCTTAGTTTACTTTGTTAGGTTATGTAATGGTTGGGCACTCCTAGAACTTTGACAAAATGTTTTTTTACCGACAGTACAAAATCCCTTAATAGTATGTTAATAGGGTTTATGGGTGTAGGGTCAAGGATATGGTATTAGTTATATCTAAAACCATACTCTCAACCCTAAAAGCCTAAACATTTGTTACATGTTAGGTAATTATGAGGCACTTCTATAACTCTAACAAAAGAATTGGATTTGGCATGAAAATACTCAAAATAAAACAATATGTTATATGGTTTAGGGCATGGCAATATGAAATATCATAATATCTAAATATTGCATTTGTTACCTAAAAGGCTAAACTATAAACCCTAAATATGGTATATGGTTTAGATCATGCTCTAACAAAATATTTTCATGTACAATGCAATGTTTCCTTTAAATTAGATATTCTTTTTATAACCATTGTTTGCTCATAAATCCAAATATATATTTACATTCCTCCAAAAATCCATGAAACTTTGAGGGAATGATCTTTGTACACACGTCGTCATCTAGTAAAAATATTGACTTCATTTGAAGTAGGAAAAATATCAGTTTACTATTTTAAGGAATGCCCTTTTTGTGGCCATCACAAAGCAACTAGTATTTCCGTTATATTGTTACATCCCAAATCATTCATGTACGTTGCTACTTGTGAACTATGTTGGGATTTCCTCGAAGAGAAGATAATGATGCAGTGCAGTAGAGATAACTATTTCTCTCAGTTAAGAATCAAGGTTATCAATCCAGTAGAAGAACCACGCAACACCTCGTTAGCAGCACCTGCACACAAACAACAAATTCTTGCAACCCAACGCGTACAAGGGATTGTCAATCCCTCGATGCTTACAAGCAAGATTTAATTGTATAGTGATAGATAGATAGATCGAACAAAATATAAAATAAAATAAATAAAGTAAAAACGCAGCAAGGTACTTTTGGTTTTAATATATGATAAAAAGTAGAACCGGGGGCCATAGTTTTCAATAGAGGCTTCTCTCTTGAAAATAGCATACAGTGGGTAAACAAATTACTGTTGGGCAGTTGATAGAAAAACAAATAATTATGACGATATCCAAGGAAATGATCATGTATATAGGCATCACGTCCGAGACAAGTAGACCGAAACGATTATGCATCTACTACTATTACTCCACACACCGACCGCTATCCAGCATGCATCTAGAGTATTAAGTTCATAAAGAACGGAGTAACGCCTTAAGCAAGATGACATGTTGTAGACAAAGTAAACTCACGTATGAATATACCCCATCTTTTTACCATTAATAGCAACAATACAATACGTGTCATGTCCCCTTCTGTCATTGGGATTGAGCACCGCAAGATCGAACCCATTACAAAACACCTCTCCCATTGCAAGATAAATCAATCTAGTTGGTCAAACCAAATCAATTGATTAGAGAGAAATAACAATCATGCATAAAAGAGTTTAGAGAAAACTCAAATAATATTCATGGATAGATCTGACCATAAACTCATAATTCATCGGATCCCAACAAACACATCGCAAAAAGTCATTACATCAAATAGATCTCCAAGAACATCAAGGAGAACATTGTATTGAAGATCAAAGAGAGAGAAGAAGCCATCTAGCTACTAACTATGGACCCGTAGGTCTGTGGTACACATCATCGGAAGGGCAGCAAGGTTGATGCAGAGCCCCTCCGTGATCGATTCCCCCTCCGGTAGAGTACCGGAGAAGGCCTCCACATGGGATCTTGTGGTTCTGGAACTTGCGGCGATGGAAAAAATATTTCGGGTGGTTCTCTGATGTCAGGGGAATATTTGAGAATTTATAGAGGTGGAATTAGGGTTGGAGGTGCCACGAGGATCCCACAAGCCTGGGGGGCGCCCCCCTGGGGCGCGCCCCTCGATCTTGTCACTCCCTCGTGGCTCTTCTGGCCTTCTCCCGAACCTTCTAGGGTCTCTTCTGGTCCAGAAAAAATTAATCCAAAGTTTTTTCTCCATTTGGACCCTTTTTATATTGATTTCCTAAAAAGCCAGAAAACAGGCAAAACATAGCAAATGGCACTGGGCACTAAGTTAACAGGTTGGTCCCAAAAAAACATCGAAGATTAATACTATAATAGCATGGAACAATAAAAACTTATAGATACATTGGAGACATATCAGACTTCCCCCTAGGCATACTTTGTCATGATACATAGAGACATGATTTCGCTAATACAAAGTTTGAGGAGAGCATCCAAAGTCTATTTTTGCCCTAGTTGGCACTCTTATGAACCAAGTATATCCCCCCCCCGATCCTTTTGACCTGAGGATTTGGCACATTGTTGGAAATATGCCCTAGCGGCAATAATATTGTATTATTATATTTTTATTTTCATAATTAAGAGTTTATATTTCATGCTATAATTTTTATGATCCTGGAATATGCGATTCAGTGTAAAACTCATATCCACGTGTCAAATGATAAATGGTAAAGAATAGGTTACTGGTCTTGCCTCTAAGACCGGCTCAAGTATTGTTGGTGATCATGTTTTCCGGATCTTAGGATATCGTTAAGTGTAACGATAGTCCTAAAACAACATTGAGAGTATGATGTTAGAAGAATGATCATATTGACTCGTCCCAAACTTCTTTGTTATACTTTAAGATAATATCGTCTGAAATCAATTGTTATAAACAGAGTGTTGACATGTGTTTTAGTTCCTTAGACCATGAGAGTATCGTAGTCACTTACTACTGTACGGTGGACTTTAGGATTGCTCAAACATCATTTGTAATACGATGATCATAACGACAACTTACAGGTTCATCGGAAAGTTTGACAAGGGACTAGGTAGCTCGAGAGTGGAATTTGTTCCTCTGACGATGGAGATATATTCTTAGGGCCCTCTCGGTGTGACGGCATCCATCATCATCTGGATAGACACATGTCACTGTGTCACGGGGATGCCGGAACACTTTAACGAGAAAGAAGGACAAAACATGTAACGAGGATGATGGTATAGTGAGCATGTGTATGACTCAGGAGGATATCGATGCATCTCGGGTTTTGTAAAGTATCGTGAAGCAAAGGGAACATCACATGATAACCAAAGGTTCACCCGAATGCCATTCGTATAATCATAGGGATCGATATGGACGTCCATGGTTCCGCTATCGGTCATTGAACGAAAGGGTTTCGTTCATGTCTATGTTTTACCGAACCTGCGGGGTCACAAGCTTATGGTAATCACGACATGTTCAGTGTTAGTAGGATGAGAGTATCAATTATTTATTTGTGGACTTGTTTCACTAATATTTGAAATAGTTTTGAGAGGACCTGGAAGTGTTTCGGGGTCACCGTAAGGGTTTCAGAGTTTAACGGCAATACCGCTATTCCCGATAAATAATATATAGGTAGAAATGTTTCCGATGATGTTAAATTAATAATAAAAGGCTCTAGTAATTGTCAGGAGACTTTCATATTTAATTTAATATCAAGGGGCCTTAAAAGGCCAAGTGGTGGAAGGAGAATTGGGCCACCATGGCACAATAGGGAAGGCGCCCCACTTTTCCAAGTGGGGAGGCCAAATTGGAGTGGGGGAGGGTCCCCCCTCCCCCCTTTGGCCCGCACACCAAGGAGGGGCTTTCCTCCTTGTGTGGCAGCCCCTCCTCTCCCCCAACAATACTAGAGGCTTTTGTGCTATTTGGATATACAAGTGTTGGAGCCTCCTCTAGTTCTAGTTCTAGTTGTTCCTAGGTGATCAATTAGAGCTTGACCTAGATCATATAGTCCTCATATTTAGAAGCCTAGTGTGGTTCTAATATCCTCCCTCTAATTCTCCGGCGACGATTAGCTCTGGGCAGCAAAGCGCTGTTGGATCGTGGAGACCGTACGCTTGCAACCAAGTAGAGAGGTTGTGGTTTCAGTCTTCCGTTCGAGGGATCGTTCGTGGGCGGTTCACAGGATCGTTCATCTACAGTTTGAGGTACTCCAAGTAAGATCTTCACCGACTCGTCTACTTCCGCTGCTACTTGGATTCGGTAACGATCATGATTCAAACCGTTTATGCATCTTCATATTGTTCCTGGGTGATCGTAGGGAGATTTTTTTTGTTTTTCTATTGCGTTTCCCAATAGCGGCATCATGAGCGGTTCTATGAATAGATGCAGGTTTTGATTTAGATCACATGTGGATGTGAGGGTTTGATGTTCTTTCCATGCTTCCCTCGAGTGTTGCTTCGGTTCAGTTCATTGGCGGCATGATGTAGCTTTGTACAAAGTTGTAACAATGGATCGACTCTGGCTGTCGACGATCTGCTGATAGTTCTTTGGACTTTGATGTCTACTACGCAACTTTATTCTTGTAGACACGTGTTGGGCCTCCAAGCGCAGAGTTTTGTAGGATAGTAGCAATTTTCCCTCAAGTGGATGACCTAAGGTTTATCAATCCGAGGGAGGTGTAGGATGAAGATGGTTTCTCTCAAACAACCCTGCAACCAAATAATAAAAAGTCTCTTGTGTCCCCAACACACCAAATACAATGGTAATTTGTATAGGTGCACTAGTTCGGCTAAGAGATGGTGATCAAAGTGTAATATTGATGGTAGAAATATATTTTTATAATCTGAATAAATAAAAACAGCAAGGTAGCAAATAGTAAACGGGCACAAAAACGGTATTGCAATGCTTGAAAATGAGGCCTAGGGTCCGTACTTTCGCTAGTGCAATCTCTCAACAGTGCTAATATAATTGGATCATATAACCACCCCTCAAAGTGCGATGAAGAATCACTCCAAAGTTAATATCTAGCAGAGAACATAAGAAGAAATTGTTTGTAGGGTACGAAACCACCTCAAAGCTATTCTTTCCGTTCGATCTATTCAAGAGTTCGTACTAAAATAACACAAAGGTATTCTTTCCGTTCGATCTATCCTATAGTTCGTACTAAAATAACACCAAAGCAAATTCAGATTCATAATACTCAATCAAACTCAAAGAACCTCAAAGAGTGCCCCAAGATTTCTACCGGAGAAACAAAAGACGAAAACGTGCATCAACCCCTATGCGTAGATTACCCCGATGTCACCTCAGGAATCCGCGAGTTGAGTGCCAAAACATATATCAAGTGAATCAATATGATACCCCATTATCACCACGAGTATTCATATGCAAGTCATATATCAAGTGCTCTCAAATCCATAAGAGTATTCAATCCAATAACAACGAAATCTCAAAGGGAAAAACTCAATTCATCACAACAAGATAGAGAGGGAACACCATATGATCCGACTATATTAACAAAGCCCACGATACATCAAGATCATGACATCTCAAGAACATCAGAGAGAGAGATTAAACACATAGCTACTGGTACAAACCCTCAACCCCGAGGGTGGACTACTCCCTCCTCATCGTGGTGGCCGCCGGGATGATGAAGATGGCCACCGGAGATGATTCCCCCCTCTGGCAGGGTGCCGGAACGGGGTCTAGATTGGTTTCTCGTGGCTATAAAGCCTTGCGGCGGTGGAACTTCTGATCTAGGTTAACCCCAAGGGTTTTTGGAATTTTGGGGAATTTATAGGGTAAAGAGGGGGTGCGGGAGGGCACAACCCACCTGGGCGCGCCTGGGCCCAGGCGAGCCCTGGTGGGTTGTGCCCCCCTCGGGGCACCCCCAGGTGCTACTCTGGCCCATTGGAAGTGTTTTGGTCCATAAAAAATCCTCAAAAAGTTTCGCGGTGTTTGGACTCCGTTTGATATTGATTTCCTGCGATGTAAAGAACATGCAAAAAACAACAACTGGCACTTGGCACTATGTCAATAGGTTAGTACCAATAAATGATATAAAATGATTATAAAACATCCAAGAATGATAATGTAACAACATGGAACAATAAAAAATTATAGATATGTTGGAGACGTATCAGCATCCCCAAGCTTAATTCCTGCTTGTCCTCGAGTAGGTAAATGATAAAAAACAGAATTTTTGATGTGGAATGCTGCCTAACATGTCATATAATATTCTTTTCTTTGTAGCATGGACATATGGACTTTTATATGGTTCAAAGCAATAGTCTAGTTTTGACATGAGGACTTAAATACTCAAGCATATCAACAAGCAACAATGTCTTTCAAAATATCAACGCTAAAATAAGTTATCCCTAGCCCATCATGCTCAATCATTGATCCATTCATGAAACACACTCGCATATTATCTACACCCAATGCTCAAGTATGATCATAGTGCCCCCTAGTTGGTGCTTTATAAAAGAAGATGGAGACTCAAATTAAAAATAAAAATTGCATAAAGTAAAAGAAAGGCCCTTCGTAGAGGGAAGTAGGGATTTGTAGAGGTGCCAGAGCACAAAGCAAAAATTGAGAGATAAAAACATTTTGAGAGTTATACTTTTCCCACCAACGAAAACGACTTAGAGTTCCCAACACTTTCCATGCTAGATATATCATAGGCGGTTCCCAAACAGAAAATAAAGTTTATTCCTTTTTCCACCATACTTTAACTTTCCATGGCTAACCGTATCCACGGTGCCCTCCATACCAGCACTTTCCAAGAAATTATTATTTGAAAACATAAAGTAAATTCATTTTTCATTTCGGGACTGGGCATCCCCAATACCTTTGCCTTACTCTCGTGCAATGACAAGTGAATAAACACTCATCGTGAGAAAAACACATCTAGCATGATTGGCCACCCCTCACCGCCTCGCGAGCGGTACAAGCACACAAAAGAGAAATTTATTTTGAAAATTAGAGATGGCACATACAAATTTGCTTAGAACGGCAAAAGAATACCGCATATAGGTACGTATAGTGGACTCATGTGGCAAAACTGGTTTAAAGAATTTTGGATGCACTAGTAGTGATCATACTTAGTGCAAAATGAAGGCTAGCAAAAGATTGAGAAGCGAGCAACCAACAAACTAATAATCTCATAAGCGAGCATTGAGCATAATTAACACCTAATAATGCACCACAAGTAGAATGTAATTTTATTGCACAACTATTGACTTTCGTGCTTGCATAGGGAATCACAAACCTTGTAGGATCAAAAGTATGTCTAGAGGGGGGGGTGATTAGACTACTTGACCAAATAAAAATCTAGCCTTTTCCCAATATGAAGTCTTGGCAGATTTTAGCAACTTAGCACAAGTCAAGCAATCAACCTACACATGCAAGTCTAAGAGTATAGCAGCGGAATGTAAAGCATTTGCATATGAAGGTAAAGGGAGGAGTTTGGAGGAGCAAACGCAATGTAGACATTGAGATTTTTGGGGTGGTTCCGATAGGTGGTGCTATCGTACATCCACGTTGATGGAGACTTCAACCCACGAAGGCTAACGGTTGCGTGAGTCCACAGAGGGCTCCACCCACGAAGGGTCCACAAAGAAGCAACCTTGTCTATCCCACCATGGCCATCGCCCACGAAGGAATTGCCTCACTAGGGTAGATCTTCACGAAGTAGGCGATCTCCTTGCCCATACAAACTCATTGGTTCAACTCCACAATCTTGTCGGAGGCTCCCAAGTGACACCTACCCAATCTAGGAGACACCACTCTCCAAAAGGTAATAGATGGTTTGTTGATGATGAACTCCTTGATCTTGTGCTTCAAATGATAGTCTCCCCAACACTCAACTCTCTCTCACAGATTTGCATTTGGTGGAAAGATGATTTGAGTGGAAAGCAACTTGGTGAAGGCTAGAGATCAAGATTCTTGTGGTTGGAATGGAATATCTTGGTCTCAACACATGAGTAGGTGGTTCTCTCTCAGAAAATGTATGCTGGAAGTGAAGGCACCTTCTGATGGCTCTCTCCACGAATGAAGAGTGGGTGAAGGGGTATATATAGCCTCCACACAAAATCTAACCGTTACACACAATTTACCAAACTCGATGGGACCAAATCATGGAACTCGGTCAGACCGATTTAGTTCAAAATGTGAATGTTAGGATTTTCGATGGGACCGACATGTCAACTCGGTGGGATCGATTTCATTAGGGTTAGGGCATAACGTAATCTCGGTGAGACCAATCACATAAACTCGGTAGGACCGATTTCTATAATAGGAAAACAGAGAGTTGGTCAGGCAAACTCGGTGGGGCCGAATCACACATTTCGATGGGACCGAACCGTTACGAAAGGGAAACAGAGAGTTTGCATTGCAAACTCGGTGGGACCGATCGCTCATCTCGGTTAGACCGAAACGTTATGAAGGGAAACAGAGAGTTTGCAAACCCATCTCGGTGAGACCGAGATCCCTATCGGTGAGACCGAAAAGACTAGGGTTTCTCGCAGTGGCTATGTTAAATGAACTCGGTGGCGCCGGATAGATAATTTCGGTGGGGACGAGTTTGACTTTTGGTTTGTGACATATGTGGATATGAGAAAGTGGTTGAGGGCTTTTGGAGCATATCACTAAGGATTTTGAGCAAGCAAGCCATTAAGCAACACCTCACCCCCTTTTAATAGTATTGGCTTTTCCTATGGACTCAATATGATCTTGGATCACTAAAATGAAAATGTAGAGTCTTGAGCTTGAGCCAATATGTGTCCTTAGCATTTTGAGGGGTCCCCATTCCTAATCCATGCCATGCCAATCATTGAACTTTCCGAAATGATCATCTTGAAATAGCATTAGTTCAATGAGCTATATGTTGTTAGGAATTACCAAAACCACCGAGGGATAGTGTAGGAGATATGCCCTAGAGGCAATAATAAATGCTATTACTTATCTCCATGTCCATAATTATGTTTATGTTCCATGCTATAACTGCTATGGTTCTCGAGTCTGCAATAACACGAGGCTCGGAGGAAGACTCATATGAACGTGTGGAATAATAAACGGTAAGAAGTATTCTTAGTCTGGCCTCTAAGACTAGCTCAAGTGTTGCATGATGGTTCTGTTTTCCTGATCATGGGCATGTCAATGCCAGCAACTTTGAGGGCACAATGTTAAGAGAACATTTGTGTTGAATCGACCCGGATTGATGTTATGCTAAGAGATTCATTCATCACAAGTTAATGGTACATAACATAGAGATGGTTAACGTTTGCATAATTCCTTAGACCAGGAGAGTATCGAGTTTCTTCATGCTTGCTTCATGAACTTTGGGGTTTGTTAAACGTCATCCGTAAATGGGTGGCTATTACGGCGGCTTACGGGTTCATGGAAAAGTGTGTCAAGTAACATGATAGCTCAAGATTGGGATTTGCTCCTCCGACGATGGAGAGATATTCTCGGGCCCTCTCGGTATTACGGTATCCATCATCGTCAGGCTAGACACAGTGTGATTTGTTCACTGGGATGCCGGAACACGGAAACGAGAAAAGAGAACAAACCGGTAACGAGGTAACTTGCATGGTGGACAAATTGTTCGTCCATGGGTATGCAATAAATCTCACCTCGGGTGTTTGTGACATATCGCGAAGCAACAGGAATAGCTCGCTGCAACTGGAGGTTCACTCGAATATTTATTCGTGTGGGTATAGGGGTCAATATGGGTGTCCACGGCTCCGATGTTGATCATTGATTGGAAGGGGTTCCGGGTCATGTCTATACTTCACCGAACCTATAGGGTCACATGCTTAAGGTTCATCTATCTGCTGAATACTAGACAGGGAGTCTGAGAGAAAATCATCGAAAAAGTTTCGGACACCGAAAAGTTCCGGACAGTGGAAAAGTTCCGCAGAGAGAGGTCACCGGATGAGTTTCGGTGAAACCGAAATAGTTGTTTCGGGGTATGCCATTAAGTCAAAATGGTTTCGACACATGCCTGATAATTCTTGGAGGGTGCCAGAATCATTCTGGAAACTTTTTGGAATTTTTAGACATAAAAATCAGAAATGTTCCGGAGCTGCAGGAACCGGTTCAGATGCTTTTCGCAGATGAAAATCACTAAACTGGAATTGTTCCAGAACGCGTTGAAAATTATTATGGTGGGTACTGGAAATGTTCTAAGCCCACATAAATATTTTCAGTTCGATCAGATGCTGAAAATTGTCGTCGTGAATAGTGAAAATCAGCTTTATGGTTACTTTATGGAAAGCCACCTTTTGGGGCTTTGCTCCAAAAGATCTTGGGGATGACATGGATGGATAGGAGCCATTTTTGGGCCCCTCATGGGGGTGTGGCCGGACACATGGGGTATCCCCCCTTGGGGACCCTCTTGTTCCTTGGTTTCACTCCTAGGTCCTTGTGGAAGGACTTCATTCATGTGCATTTTGGGTTTTTGTGTGAAACTACCCTACCCCTTGGGATTTCCTATAAATAGAGGTGGAGGGGCAGCCCTCCACACTCATCCCTTCTCACATACAAGTGCCATGCAATGATCTGGCTTCTTCTCTCCCTCCCACGAAAAGAGTTTCGTAGAACCGTAAGGCTGTCTGGGTTCCGGCAGGAACTAGTTCTGGACGGCGAAGCCCTGCCGGATAGATGACACCGTATGTGTGCAACTCTGTAGAGAGATTGTATTTTCGGTCTTAGTTCGTGAGTGCCTCCCGAAGGGCTGTCCGTGTGACCGTCCGAGTTTTGAAGGTTCTCCCGAAGGGCTGTCCGAGTGACCGTTCGAGTTTCGAAGGTCCTCCCGAAGGGCTGTCCGCGACACCGTCTGGGGGGCTGTTCGACCGCCTCCCGGAGGGCTGTCTGAGGAGCAGATGAGGGTATACATCCTCGCGGTTGGGAGGTTGTAAATCCTAGCTGCGGGGATCTGCACCGCCGATCGTCATCGACTCTACTTCCCGCTGCGCTACGAGTCGGTAACGAAAAAGATCAAACCATGTATGCAGTCTCCATGGTGGTCCTGGGCTGGTGCGTAGGTTGGAATATTTTTGTTTTCTGTCGCGTTACCTTACTGTGGCATCAAGAGCCGTGCTATGCGTAGATGCAGGTTTCGATCTAGAATACATGGAGATGTATGGGTATTGCATAATATAATTAGGTAGTAGATGAGATCTATTGCTGAAAATTATTTATGCGGGTGACAGATGAAATCTGTTACCCGACGTTCTTGTTGCTTCCCTAGAATTTGCGTTTGCTCAATCTCGAGACAGCATGGTGGAATTTGACAAAGTTCTGGCAATCCGTGATCCTGATTGATCATGGAAGTGCTATCAGTTCTTTGGGTTCTGCCGTAGTCAAAAGAAAGATGAAATTCGTAGATGAAAGGGCATTGCAAATATGATCTGCACGGGGGTCATGCGTATGACGAAGTTTAGTATGGGGCTCGAGATTTAATTATCTCGTGTTTCATACACCCTGAGATGTTAATCTAGCAACTTGAATAATCATACTTGATGATAAAACGTTGGTAGCTGCGGTTTAAGTCAAAACCTTAGAAGCCACGAAAATAAATTTTTGCATAAACCGATTAGAGGCGTCTAACTTGGTTTTGCAGGATGTGCATGTGATGTGGTATAGAAATGCTCATATTCAATTTGATTATGTACGAGATGACTATATGATGTAATTAACATGACCTGCGTGTCATGATTCGGCATGATGGCTGGAGCCATATGATTGTCACTTTAATGACCTGTGTGTCAACCTTAAGTAATGCACTTATTTTATTAGCTATAGAGATAGCAATATTATCTGGCGCATCGACAAGGTGGTGGCAATCTTCGCGAAGGTAAACACCGACGCGAACGCCGAAAGACGAAGAAATACAAGACTTCTCCGTCAGAAAGGGCTATACCATATCATGCTAATTATGAATTGCCTGAAATGTTTATCCCTTATGATGCACCCTTCTTGATTGCGCGGTAGTCACTTTTATTAGGGTGATCTCTCACAAAAATATCAAGTAGTTAGTGTTCTCCCAAGTGTAGCACCGTCACGACACCTAACTTTTCGAGGTATCGCAGGATCTCCCTGGGTACGTGTGAGGCGGGTGAGTTGAGACCTCGCAGCAAGATCACTTGGTTGTCTTGACGTTCTGGAAGGATCTCGCTGAGCTCGGAACATGCCCATCGAAAGATGAACAAGAGTCACATAGAGATGTGATCGGCAAGTTTGCCTACCGATTGAATTTCACGCCATCAGTGTTCATCTCGTTCAATGGCGTTGAATGGATATGCGGGTCTTGTGTCACTCATAATCAATTTTGAGAGATATTGATTTGAGTGGGAGCGCACTGTTGAATTAACATGTTTAATTCTCAGTGCAATTAATCATGAACACTGTCTAAGTGTTTCTTGCAAAATAGTTGTAGAATAATGGCTCGCGTTTCCACCTTCCCTGTTAAAATTGAATAGCTGTTAAATATCTGGTTAAAACTTTACGATTGGTAACGTAATGTGAGGATTGTCCTCAAAAGTGCCGAGAAGGATTTTGTCCTATCGCATGCTTTCCGTATCCTCCCGCTAATGCTATGGATCATGTGACTCTCGTCCTTCGATCCAAAAGCTAGAATTCTGTTACGGTCAAGTGGAATATGTTTGCTTCCATGAAACCCAAACTTCGAAAGTTGGGATAGTTATATGATATTCATGGAACTGAAAATTATTTTCAGATACAAACAAAGCAATGTTTGTTTGCAAGTATTAGTAAAAGTGTTTACTATGCATTTGACTGTTGGGAAAGGGATCCAGAAGAACGCCTGTCATATAATGAAAGGTGAATAAAACAACAACTTAAAGAGAAAGGAAGTGTCCAAAGGGTGTTAGTATGACTTACACGCCTAGGAAGTCCGGGGCTAACGCCACTCTTAAGTTGGGTGCCTCTTTTGCGAGTAGGAGAAATACTAAAAGTTAAACTGTTAGAAGTATAAAGGCAGAAAGAAAGATGACTGGAATATCTAGCTCATGTATGAATGTCATACAAGTTTTTGATGTATAGTAGGCTGGTCAAAGATATAGTTCTTGGGAATTATGGTTAAACATGTTAATCACTAATTCTTGGGTATTGTGAGTTAATCACAAAGATACCCGCTCGATTGCATTCTGTTGCGAATCAATGTAAGAGCTACTATGGCCTGAAAGACTAGCCAGAAATGAGGTTAAGGTATACACAGGGAACATAGTAAATGTTACTATACCTTCCATCGGTGTATTGCCGTCTGTATTTATTTTCATAATTCATTTGGAGTTTTACAAACTCTAGCCCATTGCATAAGGTATCTTGCAAGAAGGTTGTTCATAAGAGAACTTTTTATGTTCGATGTTATGAATAACACAAGGGCCATACTTTCATTATGAATGAGATGTATGTTATGAATATTGATAATAATACAATACCTCTAGGTTTACTTTCATAATTCATTTTAGAGTTTCATACACTCTAGCCCATTGCACAATGTTTGTTGCAAAAGAGTTGTTCATAAAAACAACAATTGTTGTTAAGTATTATGAATAACATAAAGGGCCATGCTTCCATCCAAGATGGGATGTATGTTATGAATATTGATGGTAATATGATACATCTGTAACACTGACGCTAAATGTCGCAAGACTAAAAGAATACCACACAAGTGTGGCACTACATTTGGTCACATTGGAGAAACCCGCATGGAAAATTCCATTATGATGGATTTTGAAGTCTTTTTCATTTTTGAATCATCTGACACTTGCAACTTTCCTCCGAAAAGTGAAGTGACTGAAATACCTTTCACAGGCCATAAGGAACAAGCAACAAACTTATTGGTGATCATACATTTTGATGTGTGTAGTTCAATAAATGTTGTTGCAAGTAGTGGATTTATATATCTTCAGAAATGACTCAAGTAGATATATGGATATTTGCTTGATGAGACGTAAGTCTGGATCTTTTGAAATCATTCGAAAGGTTTTCAAAAATGAAGTAGAAGTTATTGTAACAAGGAAATTATGTTTCTACAATTTGATTGCAGAAAGGAATATCTGAGTTACAAGTTTAGCGAATGTCTGATGAGATGTGAAAAGAGTTTCATAACTTACACCTTCCGGAACACCACTATGAGTGGAATGTCTGTGAAGATGTAATCAAACCATTTATGACATGGTAAGGTCAAAGGTGACATAACATTATCCCTTTTAAAGTGATGCTTTAGAGACTGCGGCTTTTACACTGAAAAGAGCTACATCGGGTCTGTTGAAATGAAGCCATGGTATGGTACGCCCAACCATGTTATATCTTTTCTTAACGTCTGGAATATGGGGCTTGTGTAAAAGGTTACAAACCTATTCCAAATCAGACAAGTGCTACTTTGTAGGTTATACCAAAATGTTGGGTATTCCTCCCTCACTATACCGAGGCAAATAGTTTTGCCGCGAAACGGTGTGCTTTTAAAGAGAATGGTTCTTTCAAAAAGGTGAGTGGGAGAATAGTGCAACTCGACGAGATAAACAATATCTTCGTCATCAGATCAAAGGAAAGAGACCTTGGAAGTAATTCCAGAGTTTTCTACTGCGACTGATACGGATGTCTCTACAATAAAATGTATGTGCTTCGGTCGAACTTGCAGCTGAACCACGTAGGCAAGGCTCGTGCAAACCTCTCAGGTGCGCAAACGAGATATTGTTGTTAGACAACATTATACCTACGATACACAAGGAAGCGTTGATGGGCCCTGACTCCGGAATTGGCTAAATGCCAATACAACCCGAGTTAGTTTCCATATAAGTGATTCAAGATTAAAACCTTGATACACCTTTCGGAAGACTTAGAGTCTAACGAATATTTATGGAACTTAAAACTGATACGGATAAAAATGTTTTATCCATAAAGCTCAACTTGTTGAAATAACAATTTCAAGAGTTGACTACGATGAGGTTGTTTTCATCGTAGCGATGCTTAAAGTCGGTTCGGGTTGAACTAGCAATCAATACATATTTCAATCATGAGATATGAAACATGGATGACAATAGGATTTCCATCTGATGGAAATGAAACCAAGGACTTGCATGTGTTACAGTCCAAGGCATTTTGTCTATCCATAGGATGCTAGTAAGGGTGCAAACTTCAGAGTTCCAGCGATGGATAGAAGAGAGCAAAATGGAGTTGGAATCTCCGTGCTTTGATGAAATGGTCAAAGGGGTTTGACTTCATCAATGGGTAACGAAGATGCTTGTAATTCAAGAAAGTAAGTGGGAGCGTAATAATATTTCTAAAAACCTTGTGTGCTTGACACATTGTCACTTGGAAATAAATTTCTTGACACAAATTAGGACTTCATGTGAAAATAGTTTTTTGATGAAGTGCTTAGGCTAAATATCCTCATTATTAGGCATAATGATCTATGGAGATAGATTTACCTAATAGGGCTAAGCAATGAATACATATTGACAAGGTGCTAAAACCTTTTAGCATTTAAAACCACCAAGGAGTGATTCTTGCCGGAGTCACATGGAAGAGTTTTTTGCAAGACTCGGTGTCCCAAAACACTGATGAGCAAAATACATGATGCAGATTCCACACACTTTTGTGTTTGGATTAATCATGCATTCCATGGTATGTAAAACAACCAGATATGTCCGATACTCCCAAAGTGTTGCGAGTATGGATACTAAAGTGATCAAAGTATTGATCGTTGGACAACAGTGAAAGATGTCATTGAGTACTAGAGTAAGTACTGATGATATGTTTTCTCGCAAGCGGAGATCATGAAGAGTTTGTTGTAAAATGTTACATCGAAAAGTCTTCATCTTTTCTCCATGCGATTTTCGATTTAAGTTAAGGGTTTTGTGTAATACACAATATGGTGGCACGGTAGTTGGAAATTGTTCCCAACAGGATACTGTGGCGAATTCTATAACAAATGACTAAGTATGTTGACGCTTTAGAAGTGACAAACAAGATATTGAATCATATAGTTCATTCATGAACTTAGTATGGTTCCAAGATGGCTTTTGTCAACGGGACACTATTGCAGGTAGTTTCTCCATAACTCAGTCTGAGGAATCCAGGTTCGACCTATGATTCACATACATAAAAGCCAAGTCCACACAAAATATGAATTTTGTGAAAGCGTGAAAACGTGAGGATATGCAATTATACACACGGAGCTGAAGTCGTCAGATCCGTTGGACATCAGGCTATACCACAAGCGAAGCATTTTCTACACCAGTAGGCCATAGGTGTAAAGTGCATTAGCATTGACTAGATATTGACTCTAGTGCAAGTGGGAGTCTGTAGGAGATATGCCCTAGAGGCAATAATAAATGCTATTACTTATCTCCATGTTCATAATTATGTTTATGTTCCATGCTATAACTGCTATGGTTCTCGAGTCTGCAATAACACGAGGCTCGGAGGAAGACTCATATGCACGTGTGGAATAATAAACGGTAAGAAGTATTCTTAGTCTGGCCTCTAAGACTAGCTCAAGTGTTGCATGATGGTTCTGTTTTCCTGATCATGGGCATGTCAATGCCAGCAACTTTGAGGGCACAATGTTAAGAGAACATTTGTGTTGAATCGACCCGGATTGATGTTATGCTAAGAGATTCATTCGTCACAAGTTAATGGTACATAACACAGAGATGGTTAACGTTTGCATAATTCCTTAGACCATGAGAGTATCGAGTTTCTTCATGCTTGCTTCATGAACTTTGGGGTTTGTTAAACGTCATCCGTAAATGGGTGGCTATTACGACGGCTTATGGGTTCATGGAAAAGTATGTCAAGTAACTTGATAGCTCAAGATTGGGATTTGCTCCTCCGACGATGGAGAGATATTCTCGGGCCCTCTCGGTATTACGGTATCCATCATCGTCTGGCCAGACACAGTGTGATTTGATCACTGGGATGCCGGAACACGGAAACGAGAAAAGAGAACAAAACCGGTAACGAGGTAACTTGCATGGTGGACAAATTGTTCGTCCATGGGTATGCAATAAATCTCACCTCGGGTGTTTGTGACATATCGCGAAGCAACAGGAATAGCTCGCTGCAACTGGAGGTTCACTCGAATATTTATTCGTGTGGGTATAGGGGTCAATATGGGTGTCCACGGCTCCGATGTTGATCATTGATCGGAAGGGGTTCCGGGTCATGTCTATACTTCACCGAATCTATAGGGTCACACGCTTAAGGTTCATCTATCTGCTGAATACTAGACAGGGAGTCTGAGAGAAAATCATCGAAAAATTTTCGGACACCGAAAAGTTTCGGACAGTGGAAAAGTTCCGCAGAGAGAGGTCACCGGATGAGTTTCGGTGAAACCGAAATAGTTGTTTCGGGGTATGCCATTAAGTCAAAATGGTTTCGGCACATGCCTGATAATTCTTGGAGGGTGCCAGAATCATTCTGGAAACTTTTTGGAATTTTCAGACATAAAAACCGGAAATGTTCCGGAGCTGCAGGAACCGGTTCAGATGCTTTTCGCAGATGAAAATCACTAAACTGGAATTGTTCCAGAACGCATTGAAAATTATTATGGTGGGTACTGGAAATGTTCTAAGCACACATAAATATTTTCAGTTCGATCAGACGCTGAAAATTGTCGTCGTGAATAGTGAAAATCAGCTTTATGGTTACTTTATGGAAAGCCACCTTTTGGGGCTTTGCTCCAAAAAATCTTGGGGATGACATGGATGGATAGGAGCCATTTTTTGGGCCCCTCATGGGGGTGTGGCCGGACACATGGGGTATCCCCCCTTGGGGACCCTCTTGTTCCTTGGTTTCACTCCTAGGTCCTTGTGGAAGGACTTCATTCATGTGCATTTTGGGTTTTTGTGTGAAACTACCCTACCCCTTGGGATTTCCTATAAATAGAGGTGGAGGGGCAGCCCTCCACACTCATCCCTTCTCACATACAAGTGCCATGCAATGATCTGGCTTCTTCTCTCCCTCCCACGAAAAGAGTTTCGTAGAGCCGTAAGGCTGTCTGGGTTCCGGCAGGAACTAGTTCTGGACGGCGAAGCCCTGCCGGATAGATGACACCGTATGTGTGCAACTCTGTAGAGAGATCGTAGTTTCGGTCTTAGTTCGTGAGTGCCTCCCGAAGGGCTGTCCGTGTGACCGTCCGAGTTTTGAAGGTCCTCCCGAAGGGCTGTCCGAGTGACCGTTCGAGTTTCGAAGGTCCTCCCGAAGGGCTGTCCGCGACACCGTCTGGGGGGCTGTTCGACCGCCTCCCGGAGGGCTGTCTGAGGAGCAGATGAGGGTATACATCCTCGCGGTTGGGAGGTTGTAAATCCTAGCTGCGGGGATCTGCACCGCCGATCGTCATCGACTCTACTTCCCGCTGCGCTACGAGTCGGTAACGAAAAAGATCAAACCATGTATGCAGTCTCCATAATGGTCCTGGGCTGGTGCGTAGGTTGGAATATTTTTGTTTTCTGTCGCGTTACCCTACGGATAGTTGCACTTTCAATCTCCCCCTTTGTGGTAGTTGATGACAACATATAGATCAAAGCCTCGACAAATGATAATAAGATTGAAATACATCGTCGCTTTGAGAAGCATGTGATAAGCAAGAGCTCCCCCTAAATTTGTGCATTATTTAAAATTTGCTTTTGAATGCAAATGCACAATCGATAAGGATCATGGGTTACTCTTCCATGTCACATACATCTTGGTGGAGCGCTCAAAATGATAGAAAGTAAAAACATGCACTCATCACCAAGCAAAGTGAATGATCATACAAGAGATATAAAAGATAACATCATTCAAGCATAAGCATTAATGTAGGATATGATCAAACACATGATCATACAAGTATCTCACACAGACATAAAGTATTAAGCAAGCACACAAAAGTATCAACCAAATAGCAAGAGAGACAAAAGAAGCAAAAACAATCTCTCTCGAAGCCTATGATCTATACATTTCTCCCGCTTTGGCAACAAGTTACCAAGAAGTTTGAAAATGCATAGTGCTATGCGTCTCTCTAGGCTTGATCTTCGGGAGGTGGTGTTGAGAGGACTCCAAGGACGAATGCATCTGTGGAAGTTGTTGGAGCTGGTGGAGTGGCAACTGGAGGTGCCACTGATGCTGTGGCTGCAGGTGCTGATGTAGTTTCCCTAGTGTCAGCCATGGGCACTGCAGCAGATCTCTGACCTCTTGGCACTCTTTGAAAGGCATCTGTGGTAGCCAGCCCTTTCCTCTCCCCAGCTTCTTCTTGGAGCTGCTCAACAATTGTCTGCATCTCTGTCACTTTAAGATCAAGATCATAGAACTTAGTTTCAATGATCCTTTCCAAGCTCTCTTGGTTTTGAGTCAGGGTGGCCAAGCCCTTCTCTATCCTCAAGGTTGCTTGAATCAGATATGCAAGTTGATCTTGTTTGGTTTTAAGGAACACTTGAGATGCCTCCTCAACACTTGGCATCTTTGCAGCTTTGTCAGCCTTTGCTTTCTCTCTCTTTTCTTGTGCCTGCACACTTGTAGGATCTTCTTCATTCATGACAACAATGTTGTCCTCAAAATCTGGTCTCAAGGGTAGATGCTCCTTGTCCAAAAGATATGTGCCTGTGCCCATCTTGGAGTTGACGAGCACCTGAATGTGTGGAGCATACCCACAAGATCTCTTCTGATCTGCAGCTGTCCTCTTGATTGTTTCCACAATCAGGCTCATGACTTTAAACTTTTGGGGCACATCAAACAGTTGCAGCAAGTTTATAGAATGGCCTCTGATCATCTTGTGATCTCCAGATTTTGGCAACAATGTATGCCTCATAATGGTATTGATTGTGGCCAAGCCAAACAACAAGTAATGAACAGACCCAAGCTTATGAGTTTCCAATGCCTTGTCTGGAATCTCCTTGTACATGTTGGCCATAGAGTTGTGGTCTTTCTTCCTCTTGGCATAGACATCCAAGTCATCTTCATGCTCTTCAGGGGCATTGATCAATTTGTCCCACTCATCAACAGTTGATTGGTACCTTGTACCTTCAGACATCCACACAATTCTACCATCTGGATAGAAATGAGTTGTAGAATAGAATTGCATAATGAGGTCATCATTCCATTTGGTAAGCTTCTGTTCCACAAACTTGTCCACTCCACATGATCTGAAACTTCCATGCACACCTAGAAAATGATCTTCATTCTCATCAATGTAATCCCAATCTGCCCACTTCATGTCACAAACTATGGGCTTCTTGTCAAGCAAGATGGTTTCATAGAAATCCTGCTGCTCTTTGGTATGGAATCTGTAGTCCACAACAGTCTTTCTCCTCACAGCATAAGGGTCACTTTTCTCCAAAGTCTAAGACCTGCATCCTTCCTGATGTTCATGTCTTCTTCCACTGGATGGCTATCATCATGATCTGGAATTTTTGGTTTAAGCTTCCTAAGCACTTGGGCTTCAGCATCTTCTTCTTCAACCTCAGGCACTGGGGCCTTGTTCTTCTCAGCAGCTGGAATATTCCTTGTGCTTGGGCTTTGAAGTCTTTGAAGCTTGAGCAGAAGCTTTGGGGGCAGTCTTGGGCTTTGAAGGGGCAGCCCCAGACTTGATGGCATCCCCCATCAGCTTTTGAGTCTTTGATGATGGTGTAGCATCTTCTTCCTCTTCTTCTTCTTCTTCAGCTGGATCTCTAAACATAGAGGATCTCCCAATGACTTTGGTAATGGTCTTCTTAACCCTCTCTTTCCTCTTCTTGCCTTCACCAGCCTCCTTTGGTTCAAGTGTGAACTCCATGGTTTCCTGAGTGGAGGATCTGGCCTTTGACATAGGAATTCTCTTGGCAGGTGCCTTCTTGTGCATACCAGGTTTTGTTGCAACAGCAGCTCCATATTCCTTTTTCAGCACTTTCTTTTTGGAGCTGACCTCTTCCTCAACAGCAACATAATCCTCATCCTCTGAGTCTGAGGTTCTCTTCTTCCTTGACCTTGTAGCTGCTTTGGGCAAATTGCTTGGGGTGCTCCTACTGCCCTCATCATAGCTGCTAGAGGGACTAGTGCCCTCACTCATGTTCACTTGCTCTTCTGACTTGTTTTGTCTATCACTCTGATCAGACATACTGGCAAAGCAAACTGACAGCAGACCCTGTGAATAGATATAGATGAGGTAGAGTGGATGAGCATCACAAAGTGCAGAGGTTTTTGCAAAACAGATGAGTCAAAAACTTAGTTTTAGTTCTCCACATAAAGCATTTCAGAGCTACCGATTTGTTAAACTCGGTGACACCGAAGCAACTTTTGGAGTCTAAACTAGTGAACTCGGTCAGACCGAGTCACAGTTTGGTGACTCCGAGATTGCTAGGGTTTCACAGAGAGTTGAACTCGGTCGCACCGATTTGCAACTTTCTGTCAGACCAAAAAGTGCAAGTGCAACGGCCTCAGCCAAATCGGTGAGACCGATTTCCACAACTCGGTCGGTCCGAGATGAGTTCGGCGAAAACCTAACCCTAAAATTTTCAAATCAAATCTAAACTATGGGATGTTCTGCTGGACAGGATGATCTCAAACGTGGTAAGAAACATGGCATTGACCTTGTGCTTAGAATCGGAGGTAAAAAGAATGCACAAGGAGTCAAACTCGTACCCTAGTTTGGCGATGAGCTCGGTACGGCGGCAACGACGGTGTTGAAATCCATTGGCGGCGATGAAAACTAGTGGCGGGAGGTCGCTGGCGACAAGAGGACGATCCGGAGACCCGACGCGGCAGAGCGGGACACGCGCGGGATGGAGGGTTTTGGAGAAATTTCCCAAATTCAACCTGTTGGTATATATATCCTGACACTTTCGGTGTGACCGAGCGGAACAACTCGGTGGCACCGAGATGCAGAATCACAAGCGGTTACTACAACTCGGTGTGACCGAAAAGTTCTAACCGGTTGCACCAAGATTAAAAACCTAGATCAACTCAGTGAACTCGGTCAGACCGAAAAGGATGAATCGGTCGGACCGAAATACACAAAGAGGTTTCGGAAGTTTAAGTCTATGACGAATCGGGGACTCCGAGTGCTCCTCACACAGAGTGTTCGAATCTGACTTGATCAAACTTTGTGATGCAGCATGAATAGAGTTTGAGATGAGAAAAGCATAGATAGCTAGAGGAGGTTCTTAGGCATTCTTGTCCATCCATTTGGCAAAAGAGAAAAAGCCAAACAATCAAAGCAACAAATGAATGTCCTCGAATGAGTAAAATATGCAATCAACATGCTCACACAATAAAATGGCTAATGAAATATGTGTCAAAGCATGCACAAACACTCTAGCATCTATCAAGCAATTGGCGATGACTAGGTCATCTATATATGAGTATATTGACTTAGGAGTCAAATGAGAACATTTAATCATAGGTCATACTCATCATTTAGGCACAAGTGGGGTTACCACTTTTACATAAAGCATTGTTGTGTTCACACCATTAGAGTTGCTTTAGCTCAATATTTTAGAGTAAAGCTCCCCCTAGATGTGATATCCCCCTAAGAGGGATGAACTAACCTTGGGTTTTGTCGATGATGACTTCATGTAGATGTTGAAGATGTGGATGCTCAATGTTGATGTAGATCATTTGGAGCAATCCATTGGAGTGAGTTTCACTTTCTATACCTACACGGGTTAGTCCCACAAGGAACAAACAAGGATATCCATAGACATAGAGTGATGTTCACACAAGATGATGTCCATGAAAGCATTAGGTTACCTTGTCCCTTGTCTTACCAACAAGAGGGTTTGTGACTCCTTGAACTAGTGCAAGATGTGGAAGTTGTTTGCACTTGTCCTTGCCAAAATGATATGAGTGACGTATGTTGGCGGAGTCACCCTCAAGAATTCTCTAGTTCTTCTTCTTCGGGATCCACATCATCTTGATGGGAATCCTTGGAGTTGTAGTCATACTTGATGAAGTAGAACTTGATGTAGTCTTGGGAACCCACTTGACCAAGGCCTTGGGAGCTTCTTCAAATGCATCAATCTCCTCTCGAAGCTTGTCCTTGCCATTTTGCTTGTGGTCTTGTGGTGGAAGATCATCTTGAGATTGTGTCCTTTGGAAAGAAGTAGGGTCATACTTCTCTTGTTGAGGAACAAACTTCGTCTTGGGGTATTGATCTTCTTCCCACTCAACTCCATTGGCATTGAACTTTCGTTCAAAACCAACACCTTGATTCTTCCGGTGCCTTCCTTGCTTGCGTACAATTTCCTCAAATTGCTTACTTCCGGCAAGGCTCTTGTAAACACCTTTCTCTATAATTCCCTTCAATAAGCTATTTTCTTGCTCAAGGGTCACTTGGCTAAGAGAATCAATAGTGGAATCCAGAGAACTACTAGAAGCAACAATGTTGGATTTAACATGATTATTGTTACTACTAGAAGAAGAATCTTTCTTACTCTTGTTGCTAGTTTTTACTTGTGGCATGTAAGTAGACAAGAGTAAACGCTTGGCAATGTAAGAAGAACTTTTCTTGCGAAGACCATCATTGATTGCTTTTAAAACCCCATGCTCTTGCTCAAGGTTGAGCTTTTCAAAGCGTAGCTTCTCATGAGTCTTTAAAAGTTGTCGATGATTTTCCAAGGTAGTGTCATGAGCTAACTTAAGAGTGTTTAGTTCTTTAGTTAGACGCTCAATCTCCTTCTTATCATTATCATTCGTTTTATCTTGATTAGCATGATTAATAGCAATTTCATCATAGTTTTCATCACTAGAGTTGTCAACAAGTAAATCATCATCACCTAGCAAATCATCTTCATCACTATTGAAATCAACATACTCGGGGTGTGATATCTTTGGGCCTTTAGCCATGAAGCATCTTCCAATTCCTTCATTTGGTGAGTCAAATATATCATAGGAGTTGGTTGACACAAGTGCTAGACCGGCAACACCTTCATCTTGAGTATATTCGGAGTCGGAGTGATAACTTATTTCAGAGTGATGGTCGGAGTCGGAGCCGGATACCCATTCACCAACATGAGCTTGATGTCTTCGTTTTGTGTAGCTCTTTGATGATTTGTCCTTCCTTTCCGAATCCTTGCTTCTCCGAGAGGTTCTTTGTTCATAACGATCATTTCTACTCCTTCTCTCTCTTGGTGGTGATTCTTCTCTTCTACTTCTCCTTTTGGGTGAATCTTCTCTTCTTTTGAAGGGGCCGTACACTCATTGGAGTAGTGTCCGGGTCTTCCACAATTGCAGCAATTACGCTCACGACTCGAAGATCTTTTGTCATTGTAGGACCTTGACTTGGAACTTCTTTCTTTGCTTCTACTCTTGTAGAACTTGTTGAAGTTCTTCACCATTAGGCTCAATTCCTCATTGAAGGTTTATTTCTCACTTGATGATGTAGGAGCATCACATGAGGCTTTGTAAGCGCCACTTGACTTGTTGTGAAGCTCTTCCTTATCCTTGAGTGACATCTCATGAGCAATAATTCTTCCAATGACTTCCGTTGGCTTGAGATCTTTGTAGTTGGGCATCATTTGTATCAATGTGCACACGGTATCATATTTTCCATCCAAGGCTCTTAGGATCTTCTTGATGATGAATCTATCGGTCATCTCTTCACTTCCTAAGCCGGCAATCTCATTTGTGATGAGAGCAAGCCTAGAGTACATTTTAGCGACACCTTCACCATCCTTCATTTTGAACTTGTCGAGTTGACTTTGAAGCACATCCAATTTGGATTCCTTGACGGAGTAGGTACCCTCGTGCATATCAATCAAAGTATCCCAAATTTCCTTTGCATTCTCAAGATGGCTGATTTTGTTGAATTCTTCGGGGCACAATCCGTTGAAGAGGATATCGCAAGCTTGAGCGTTGCATTGCAGCATCCTCAATTCTTTCGCGGTAGCTTCACGGTTCGGTTCTCTCCCATCAAAGAATTCACCTTGCAAGCCAATACACACAATAGCCCAAACGACGGGGTTATGTCCAAGAATATGCATTTTCATCTTATGCTTCCAACTAGCAAAATTAGTACCATCAAAGTAAGGACCTCTACGGTGGTAATTTCCCTTGCTAGACGCCATACTCTCCTAGGTTGTGAAACCAAGGATATGATCACCAAAAGCTATGAAAATCAAGGAAAATGGAGACCAAAGCTCTGATACCACTTGTAGGATCGAAAGTATGTCTAGAGGGGGGTGATTAGACTACTTGACCAAATAAAAATCTAGCCTTTTCCCAATTTTAAGTCTTGGCAGATTTTAGCAACTTGGCACAAGTCAAGCAATCAACCTACACATGCAAGTCTAAGAGTATAGCAGCGGAATGTAAAACATTTGCATATGAAGGTAAAGGGAGGAGTTTGGAGGGAGCAAACACAATGTAGACACGGAGATTTTTGGCGTGGTTCCGATAGGTGGTGCTATCGTACATCCACGTTGATGGAGACTTCAACCCACAAAGGGTAACAGTTGCGCGAGTCCACAGAGGGCTCCACCCACGAAGGGTCCACGAAGAAGCAACCTTGTCTATCCCACCATGGCCATCGCCCACGAAGGAATTGCCTCACTAGGGTAGATCTTCACGAAGTAGGTGATCTCCTTGCCCATACAAACTCATTGGTTCAACTCCACAATCTTGTCGGAGGCTCCCAAGTGACACCTACCCAATCTAGGAGACACCACTCTCCAAAAGGTAATAGATGGTGTGTTGATGATGAACTCCTTGCTCTTATGCTTCAAATGATAGTCTCCCCAACACTCAACTCTCTCTCACAGATTTGCATTTGGTGGAAAGATGATTTGAGTGGAAAGCAACTTGGGGAAGGCTAGAGATCAAGATTCTTGTGGTTGGAATGGAATATCTTGGTCTCAACACATGACTAGGTGGTTCTCTCTCAGAAAATGTATGCTGGAAGTGAAGGCACGTTCTGATGGCTCTCTCCACGAATGAAGAGTGGGTGAAGGGGTATATATAGCCTCCACACAAAATCTAACCGTTACACACAATTTACCAAACTCGATGGGACCAAATCATGGAACTCGGTCAGACCGATTTAGTTCAAAATGTGAATGTTAGGATTTTCGATGGGACCGACATGTCAACTCAGTGGGATCGATTTCATTAGGGTTAGGGCATAACGTAATCTCGGTGAGACCGATCACATAAACTCGGTAGGGCCGATTTCTGTAATAGGCAAACAGAGAGTTGGTCATGCAAACTCGGTGGGACCGAATCGCTCATTTCGGTAGGACCGAAACGTTACGAAAGGGAAACAGAGAGTCTACATTGCGAACTCGGTGGGACCGATCGCTCATCTAGGTTAGACCGAAATGTTACAAAGGGAAACAGAGAGTTTGCAATCCCATCTCGGTGAGACCGAGATCCCTATCGGTGAGACCGAAAAGACTAGGGTTTCTGGTAGTGGCTATGTCAGATGAACTCGGTGGTGCCGGATAGATAATTTCGGTGGGGCCGAGTTTGACTTTTGGTTTGGGACATATGTGGATATCAAAAAGTGGTTGAGGGCTTTTGGAGCATATCAGTAAGCATTTTGAGCAAGCAAGTCATTAAGCAACACCTCACCCCGTTTTAATAGTATTGGCTTTTCCTATGGATTCAATGTGATCTTGGATCACTAAAATGAAAATGTAGAGTCTTGAGCTTGAGCCAATATGTGTCCTTAGCATTTTGAGGGGTCCACATTCCTTATCCATGCCATGCCAATAATTGAACTTTCTGAAATGATCATCTTGAAATAGCATTAGTTCAATGAGCTATATGTTGTTAGGAATTACCAAAACCACCCAGGGATAGTTGCACTTTCAAACCTTAGCACCAATATTCTTACTAAAGCATAATTACTCATCAACATGACTCACATATCACATCATCATATCTCAAAACTATTACAAGGAATCAAGTTTATTTTGTCCAATGATCTTCATGAAAGTTTTTATTATATCCTTCTTGGATATCTATCACTTTGGGACTAATTTTCATGTGTTGCTTTTGTTAAGCTCAAACAAATATAAGTGAAGATTATGAGCATAATATTTATTTCTCTCAAATTAATTTAAGTGAAGCAGATAGAATTTCTTCAAAAATACTAAAGCACACCGTGCTCAAAAAGATATAAGTGAAGCACTAGAGCAATTCCATAGAAAAGAGCTTCGTTGACGGGATGTGAGTGCCACTTACCTAGCCTCCCTGGCAACTATTTGAGGACTCTATTTTATTTGAAAACTTTCAGATCTAAGTACTTTATTAAAACAGCAAGCAAAACGAAATAAAATGACATTCCAAGGATAGCACACATCATGTGAAGAAGCAAAAACTTAGGATCAACTGAAACTAACCGATAATTGTCGATGGAGAAAGGTGGGATGCCTACCGGGGCATCCCCAAGCTTAGATGCTTGAGACTTCTTGAAAATATTATCTTGGGATGCCTTGGGCATCCCCAAGCTTGATCTTTTGTGTCTCCTTAATTCCTTTTATATCACGGTTTCCCTAAATCTTTAAAACTTCATCCACACAAAACTCAACAAGAACTCATGAGATAAGTTAGTATAAACCAATGCAGAAATTATGCATGGTGGCCTTGCCACAAATACGATGTCAACTACATGATCATGCAAGGAAATATGACAATGATGAAGCGTGTCATAATAAACGGAATGGTGGAAAGTTGCATGGCAATATATCTCGGAATGGCTATGGAAATGCCATAATAGGTAGGTATGGTGGCTGTTTTGAGGAAGATATAAGGAGGTTTATGTGTGATAGAGCGTATCATATCACGGGGGTTGGATGCACCGGCGAAGTTTGCACCAACTCTCGAGGTGAGAAAGGGCAATGCACGGTACCGAAGAGGCTAGCAATGATGGAAGGGTGTGAGTGCGTATAATCCATGGACTCAACATTAGTCATAAAGAACTCACATACTTATTGCAAAAATCTACAAGTCATAAAAAACCAAGCACTATGCGCATGCTCCTAGGGGGATAGATTGGTAGGAAAATACCATCGCTCGTCCCCGACCACCACTCATAAGGAAAGCAATCAAAGAACACCTCATGCTTCAAATTTGTTACTCAACGGTTACCATACGTGCATGCTACGGGACTTGCAAACTCCAACACAAGTATTTATCAAGTTCACAATTACTCAACTAGCATGACTCTCATATCACCATCTTTATATCTCAAAACAATTATCAAGTATCAAACTTCTCATAGTATTCAATGCACTCTATATGAAAGTTTTTATTATACCCATCTTAGATGCCTATCATATTAGGACTAATTTTATAGCCAAAGCAAATTACCATGCTGTTATAAAGGACTCTCAAAATAATATAAGTGAAGCATGAGAGATCAATAATTTCTACAAAATAAAACCACCACCGTGCTCTAAAAAGATATAAGTGAAGCACTAGAGCAAAATTATCTAGCTCAAAAGATATAAGTGAAGCACATAGAGTATTCTAATAAATTCTGATTCATGTGTGTCTCTCAAAAAGGTGTGTAAAGCAAGGATGATTGTGGTAAACTAAAAAGCAAAGACTCAAATCATACAAGACGCTCCAAGCAAAACACATATCATGTGGTGAATAAAAATATAGCCTCAAGTAAAGTTACCGATAGACGAAGACGAAAGAGGGGATGCCTTCCGGGGCATCCCCAAGCTTAGGCTTTTGGTTGTCCTTGAATTTTACCTTGGGGTGCCTTGGGCATCCCCAAGCTTAGGCTCTTGCCACTCCTTGTTCCAAAATCCATCAAATCTTTACCCAAAAACCTGAAAACTTCACAACGCAAAACTCAACAAAAAATCTCATGAGCTCCGTTAGTATAAGAAAACAAATCACAACTTTAAGGTACTGTAATGAAATCATTCTTTATTTATATTGGTGTTAAACATACTGTATTCCAACTTCTCTATGGTTCATACCCCCCGATACTAGCCATAGATTCATCAAAATAAGCAAACAACATACGAAAAACAGAATCTGTCAAAAACAGAACAGTCTGTAGAAATCTGATTTTTTCGAATACTTATGGAACTCCAAAAATTCTGAAAAACTAGGAAAACCAGGATAATTTTTATATTGATCTACTTCAAAAAGAATTGGTATTTTATCACCTTCTGGTGAATTTTGACAATTATTTTTGTGAGCCTAAAGTTTCTGTCTTTTTCAGCAAGATCAAACAACTATCACCCAAGAAGATCCTATTGGTTCTACTTGGCACAAACACTAATTAAAACATAAAACCACATCTAAACAGCGGCTAGATGAATTATTTATTACTAAACAGGAACAAAAAGCAAGGAACAAAAATAAAATTGGGTTGCCTCCCAACAAGCGCTATCGTTTAACGCCCCTAGCTAGGCATAAAGACATGAATAGATATAGGTATTGCCATCTTTGGTGTTGGAAAAGAAAAGAGAAAATTTCTTATCTATAGTATTTATCTTTCTATTTTGAGAAAGCACGTGGCCATTAATGGTGGAAGAAACATTAAGCATGTTACGGAAATTTGCATCTAAGCTAGTCTTCATATCTTTGATAATTTCATTTTGATAAAAGCACAAAAGAGAGGTGGATTCAACCTTCTCACTCATGGGGTGCCCAAATATAGTTCTCATCTTTTTATAGGTATATATGGCATCCCCCTCAATAAAACCTTCTTCAAAAATAGAATCTAAAACTTGCTTGAACGAAGAGGGTAAGCCAACATAACAGCTTTTTAGGTATATCTCAATTTGATATTGGGGCACATAGCTGGCTTGGATCCTTAATAGCCTATCCCAAGTATCTTTCAAAGACTCATCAAGTAAATAACGAAAAATTCCGGGTTCATCCTCATCGAAATTATTCAAACTCCCATTGATAACCCCGGTAGGTCTTTCCATAGCATCATTATTTATGAGCTTAGAGAGGAGAGAGGGACTATCCAAAGTACTAAAACCCGGGAGAGAACCCTTAGCCCTTTTCGATTCGGCCATGGCGAAAGAAAGGCAAACGGGAAAAAGGCGAAGGTGAAGTGGGGGAGAGGAAAACGAGAGGCAAATGGCAAATAATGTAATGCGAGGGATAAGAGTTTGTGATGGGTACTTGGTATGTCTTGACTTGAGAGTAGATCTCCCCGGCAACGGCGCGAGAAATCCTTCTTGCTACCTCTTGAGCATGCGTTGGTTTTCCCTTGAAGAGGAAAGGGTGATGCAGCAAAGTAGCGTAAGTATTTCCCTCAGTTTTTGAGAACCAAGGTATCAATCCAGTAGGAGACTACACGCAAATCGCCTAGTACCTGCACAAACAATCAAGAACCTTGCAACCAACACGATAAAGGGGTTGTGAATCCCTTCACGGCCACTTGCAAAAGTGAGATCTGATAAAGATAATAAGATAAATATTTTTGGTATTTTTGTTGTATAGATTGGAAAGTAAAGATTGCAAAATAAACGGCGACAGAAATTGGCAAGCTGACGATAAACTAATATGATGTAAAATAGACCGGGGGCCATAGGTTTCACTAGTGGCTTCTCTCAAGATAGCATATATTACGGTGGGTGAACAAATTAATACCGATCAATTGATAGAAAAGCGCATAGTTATGAGAATATCTAGGCATGATCATGAACATAGGCATCACGTCCGTGTCAAGTAGGCCGAAACAATTCTGCATCTACTACTATTACTCCACACATCGACCGCTATCCAGCATGCATCTAGAGTATTAAGTTCATAAGAACAGAGTAATGCATTAGGCAAGATGACATGATGTAGAGGGATAAACTCAGCAATATGATATAAACCCCATCTTTTTATCCTCGATGGCAACAATACAATGCGTGCCTTGCTGCCCCTGCTGTCACTGGGAAAGGACACCGCAAGATTGAACCCAAAGCTAAGCACTTCTCCCATTGCAAGAAAGATCAATCTAGTAGGCCAAACTAAACCGATAATTCGAAGAGACTTGCAAAGATATCAAATCATGCATATAAGTATTCAAAGAAGAATCAAATATTGTTCATAGATAATCTTGATCTTAAACGCACAATTCATCGGATCTCGGCAAACACACCGCAAAAAGTATTACATCGAATAGATCTCCAAGAACATCGAGGAGAACTTTGTATTGAGAACCAAAGAGAGAGAAGAAGCCATCTAGCTAATAACTATGGACCCGAAGGTCTGTGGTAAACTACTCACACATCATCAGAGAGACTATGGTGTTGATGTGGAAGCCCTCCGTGATCGAATCCCCCTCCGGCAGATCGCCGGAAAAGGCTCCAAGATGGGATCTCACGGGTATAGAAGGTTGCGGCGGTGGAAAAGTGGTTTCGTGGCTCCTTTGGATGTTTTCAGGGTATAAGAGTATATATAGGCAAAAGAAGTAGGTCGGTGGAGCCATGAGGGGCCCACGAGGGTGGGGGCGCTCCTACCCCCCTGGGCGCGCCCTCCTACCTTGTGGCCGCCTCGTTGCTTCCTTGACGTCCACTCCAAATCTCCTGGATTACGTTTGTTCCAAAAAGGATCCTCGCGAAGGTTTCGTTCCGTTTGGATTCTGTTTGATATTCCTTTTCTGAGAAACACTGAAATAGGCAAAAAAACAACAATTTGCACTGGGCCTTCGTTTAATAGGTTAGTCCCAAAAATAATAATAAATAGCATATTAAAGCCCATTAAACACCCAAAACAGATAATATAATAGCATGGAACAATAAAAAATTATAGATACGTTGGAGATGTATCATGCAGTCAATCTCGTTAGCTCCTGCCACACTAGGAAAATGCCTACTATGGTCTTCAAACTGGATTTTTGAAAAGCCTTCGACTCCGTTGCATGGCCTGCGCTTGACAAGATTCTCCTCGCTCGTGGTTTCTCCCAAACTTTCCATAACTAGATCCAGAACATCCTTCACACGGGCAAAACCGCCATTCTCTTGAATGGTGTTCCAGGCAATTGGATTGACTGCAGAAATGGCCTACGACAGGGTGACCCGATCTCCCCCTATCTCTTTCTCATCGTCGCAGACCTGCTCCAGCAACTCATCTTCAAGAACATGGAGGCTGCTCTCCACCACCCCATTTTCTCACATCTACCTCCCACTGTTCTTCAGTACGCTGACGATACGCTCGTCGTTGCTGCTGCCTCCCCTGTTGCCGCCGCAGCTCTAAAAGTAATCTTAAACAACTTTGCTAATGCTACAGGGCTAACCATCAACTTCTCCAAAACCACCCTCGCCACACTACACACAGATGACACCATTGCTAACGCCACCGCCCTTTCCATGGGCTGCTCACGCGCCCCCTTCCCCCAAACCTACCTCGGCCTTCCTCTCTCCCCTACAAAGCCTCCACCCAATGCCTTCGATCCTCTTCTAGAACGCTCTCGCAAGCTGCTGACTGGGTGGCGAGCCAAGCTGCTAGACAAAGGCGATCGTCTTGTTCTCATCTCCGCTGTCCTCGACTCCCTCCTCACCTACTTCATATCAGTTTTCTGTATTCTGAAAAAGGTCTTAAAAATCCTAGACTCCCTTCGTAGGGCTTTCTTTTTGGCGGGAGATGATTCATGTTCAGGAGCTCAATGCCTTATTGCATGGAAAAACGTGTGTATTCTGAAGAAATATGGTGGTCTAGGGCTAAAAAACCTGCATATTCAAAACAACTGCCTGCTCATGAAATTTGCAGCCAAGGCTTTGACCTCCTCTTTGACCCCCTTGCTGGAATGGTTAGATCTTCAACACCCAAATGCACTAGTTTCCCCCCTCCCATCAAACCTCTTTTCTCTGCCGCACCATTGCTTAGCTAATCCCCACCTTGCAGTCAATCTCTTTCGTCCTAACAAACAGTGGGTCGCACACTTACTTCTGGCTTGATACTTAGCTAACCCCAACGCCTCTAGCTTCCTCCTTCCCCCACCTCTTCTCACACTCCACTCTTCAGCTGGTTAAGGTGGCTAATGTACTGCACTACGGATTAGAAGCTAACCTCTGTAACTGTCTCTCCCTTCTGGCAGAGCAAGAGCTTGTTGCGTTGTTGCCTATTTTGCAGGACTTCGTTCCCTCGGCAGAGGAAGACCAAAGGTTTATACATCGAGGACTTGACTTCTCCACCAAGAATGCGTACGGCGCCTTAATGGAACGGCCAGATAACGATCCCCTTGCTCCCCTCATCTGGCGCTCCAAGGTTCCACGCAAGATCAATTTTTTTTGCTTGTCTCCTCTTTAAGGACCGTCTCAACACCAGGTCCAACCTTGCTCACAAGCAGATCATCTCCACTGACATATGCCCTCGCTGTTCTATGTTATCTGAAGACTCCATGCACCTCTTCATCACCTGCCCACTTGCCAGCCCGGTCTGGCAGCGCGTGGGTATCCTGCCACAGACGGACGACATCGCCAACCTTTTGGATGTTCCTATACCCCATCACCTCTCATACAAGACTTAGCCACTGGTTCTCATGTCTCTCCTATGGAAGATCTGGGTTACGCGCAATGACATGTTGTTTAGGAACATTGATCAACGTTCTGTAATAACCCTCAGGGCCCTTATTTCTGACTTAGACCTATGGTCACATCGTCTCATGGCAACATGTGACAAGGAGGATGTCTCCTCGTGGCGTGATACGTCTCCAACGTGTCTATAATTTTTGATTGTTCCATGTTGTTCTATTATCAATCTTGGATGTTTTATAATCATTTTATATCATTTTTTGGTACTAACCTATTGGCATAGTGCCAAGTGCTAGTTGTTGTTTTCTGCATGTTTTTTACATCGCACGAAATCAATATCAAACGGAGTCCAAATACAATGAAACTTCACGGAGACTTTTTATGGAACAGAAGACACCTAATGGGCCAAGGCTGCACCTAGGGGTGCTCCGAGGGGAGCACAACCCAACAGGGCGTGCCAGGAGGCCCCGGCGCGCCCTGGTGGGTTGTGCCCACGTCGGGTGCCCCCCGAACTGCCTCTTTGCTCTATAAATACCCAAATATTCCAGAAACCCTAGGGGAGTCGACAAAAATCAATTCCAGCCGCCGCAGAGTCCAGAACCACCAGATCCAATCTAGACACCATCACGGAGGGGTTCACCACTTCCATTGGTGCCTCTCCGATGATGCATGAGTAGTTCTTTGTAGACCTTCGGGTCCGTAGTTAGTAGCTAGATGGCTTCCTCTCTTTGGCTGAATTCTCAATACAATGGTCTCTTGGAGATCCATATGATGTAACTCTTTTTGCGGTGTGTTTGTTGGGATCGGATGAACTTTGAGTTTATGATCAGATCTATCTTTTTATATCCATGAAAGTTATTTGAGTTTCTTTGATCTCTTATATGCATGATTTATTATAGCCTTGTATTTATTCTCTGATATTTGGGTTTTGCTTGGCCAACTTGATCTATTTATCTTGCAATGGGAAGATGTGCTTTGTAGTGGGTTCGATCTTACGGTGCTTGATCCCGGTGACAGAAGGGGAACCGACACGTATGTATCGTTTCTACTAAGGATGAAACGATGAGGTCTATCTCTACATAGATAGATCTAGTCTACATCATGTCATTGTTCTTATTGCATTACTCCGTTTCTCCATGAACTTAATACACTAGATGCATGCTGGATAGCGGTCGATGTGTGGAGTAATAGTAGTAGATGCAGGCAGGAGTCAGTCTACTAATCTTGGACATGATGCCTTGATACGTCTCCAACATATCTATAATTTTTGATTGCTCCATGCTATATTATCTACTGTTTTGGACATTATTGGGCTTTATTATTCACTTTTATATTATTTTTGGGACTAACCTATTAACCGGAGGCCCAGCCCAGAATTGCTGTTTTTGCCTATTTCAGAGTTTCGCAGAAAAAGAATATCAAACGGAATGAAACATTCGGGAACGTGATTTTCAGAACGAATATGATCCAGGAGACTTGGACCCTACGTAAAGAAACAAAAGAGGAGGCCACGAGGTAGGGGGGACGCGCCTACCCCCCAGGGCGCGCCCTCCACCCTCGTGGCCCCCCTGTTGCTCCACCGATGTACTCCTTCATCCTATATATACCTACGTACCCCCCAAACGATCAGATACGGAGCCAAAAACCTAATTCCACCACCGCAACCTTCTGTACCCACGAGATCCCATCTTGGGGCCTATTTCGGAGCTCCGCCGGAGGGGGCATCGATCACGGAGGGCTTCTACATCAACAGCATAGCCCCTCCGATGAAGTGTGAGTAGTTTACCTCAGACCTTCGGGTCCATAGTTAGTAGCTAGATGGCTTGTTCTCTCTTTTTGGATCTTAATACAATGTTCTCCCCCTCTCTCGTGGAGATCTATTCGATGTAATCTTCTTTTGCGGTGTGTTTGTTGAGACCAATGAATTGTGGGTTTATGATCAAGTTTATCTATGAACAATATTTGAATCTTCTGAATTCTTTTATGTATGATTGGTTATCTTTGCAAGTCTCTTTGAATTATCAGTTTGGTTTGGCCTACTATATTGATCTTTCTTGCAATGGGAGAAGTGCTTAGCTTTGGGTTCAATCTAGCGGTGTCCTTTCCCAGTGACAGTAGGGGCAGCAAGGCACGTATTGTATTGTTGCCATCGAGGATAACAAGATGGTTTTTTTTTATCATATTGCATGAATTTATCCCTCTACATCATGTCATCTTGCTTAAGGCGTTACTCTGTTCTTATGAACTTAATACTCTAGATGCATGCTGGATAGCGGTCGATGTGTGGAGTAATAGTAGTAGATGCAGGCAGGAGTCGGTCTACTTGTCTCGGACGTGATGCCTATCTACATGATCATACCTAGATATTCTCATAACTATGCTCAATTCTGTCAATTGCTCAACAGTAATTCGTTCACCCACCATAAAATACTTATGCTCTTGAGAGAAGCCACTAGTGAAACCTATGGCTCCCGGGTCTATCTTCATCATATTAATCTTCCAACACTTAGTTATTCCTTTGCTTTTTTACTTTGCTTTTATTTTACTTTGCATCTTTATCACAAAAATACCAAAAATATTATCCTATCATATCTATTAGATCTCACTCTCGTAAGTGACCGTGAAGAGATTGACAACCCCTTATCGTGTTGGTTGCGAGGATTTATTTGTTTGTGTAGGTGCGAGGGACTCGCACGTAGCCTCCTACTGGATTGTTACCTTGGTTCTCAAAAACTGAGGGAAATACTTACGCTACTTTGCTGCATCACCCTTTCCTCTTCAAGGGAAAACCAAGGCAGTGCTCAAGAGGTAGCAAGAAGGATTTTTGGCGCCGTTGCCGGGGAGGTCTACGCAAAAGTCAACATACCAAGTACCCATCACAACCCTTATCTCCCGCATTACATTATTTGCCATTTGCCTCTCGTTTTCCTCTCCCCCACTTCACCCTTGCCGTTTTATTCGCCCTCTCTTTTCCGTTCGCCTCTTTTTTGCTTGTTTCTCGTTGCTCGTGTGTTGGATTGCTTGTTTGTCACGATGGCTCAACATAATACCAAAGATAATACCAAATTATGTGACTTTACCAATACCAACAATAATGATTTCCTTAGCACTCCGATTGGTCCTCTTACCAATACTGAATCTTGTGAAATCAATGCTGCTTTGTTGAATCTTGTGATGAAAGATCAATTCGCCGGCCTTCCTAGTGAAGATGCCGCTACTCATCTAAATAGCTTCGTTGATTTGTGTGATATGCAAAAGAAGAAAGATGTTGATAATGATATTGTTAAATTGAAGTTATTTCCTTTTTCGCTTAGAGATTGTGCTAAAGCTTGGTTTTCGTCTTTGCCTAAAAATAGTATTGATTCTTGGAATAAGTGCAAAGATGCTTTTATCTCTAAGTATTTTCCTCCCGCTAAGATCATCTCTCTTAGAAATGATATTATGAATTTTAAGCAACTTGATCATGAACATGTTGCACAAGCTTGGGAGAGGATGCAATTAATGATACGTAATTACCCTACTCATGATTTGAATTTGTGGATGATTATACAAAAATTTTATGCCGGATTGAATTTTGCTTCCAGAAATCTTTTAGATTCGGCCGCGGGAGGCACTTTTATGGAAATCACTTTAGGAGAAGCTACTAAACTCCTAGATAATATTATGGTTAATTATTCTCAATGGCACACTAAAAGATCTACTAATAAAAAAGTGCATGCGATAGAAGAGATTAATGTTTTGAGTGGAAAGATGGATGAACTTATGAAATTATTTGCTACTAAGAGTGTTTTTTCTGATCCTAATGATATGCCTTTGTCTACATTGATTGAGAATAATAATGAATCTATGGATGTGAATTTTGTTGGTAGGAATAATTTTGGTAACAACGCGTATAGAGGAAACTTTAATCCTAGGCCTTATCCTAGCAATTCCTCTAATAATTATGGTAATTCCTACAACAATTCTTATGGAAATTTTAATAAGATGCCCTCTGAATTTGAGACTAGTGTTAAAGAGTTTATGAATTCGCAAAAGAATTTCAATGCTTTGCTTGAAGAGAAATTGCTTAAAGTTGATGAATTGGCTAGGAACGTTGATAGAATTTCTCTTGATGTTGATTCTTTAAAACTTAGATCTATTCCTCCTAAGCATGAGATCAATGAGTCTCTCAAAGCCATGAGAATTTCCATTGATGAGTGCAAAGAAAGAACCGCTAGGATGCGTGCTAAGAAAGATTGCTTTATTAAAGCGTGTTCTTCAAATTTCTATGAAAATAAAGATGAAGATCTAAAAGTTATTGATGTGTCCCCTATTAAATCCTTGTTTTGCAATATGAATCTTGATAATGATGGGACTGAATATGATCCACCTTTACCTAGAAGGCGTTCCAAAAATTCGAAGTTTTTAGATCTTGATGCTAAAATTGATAAAAGTGGGATTGAAGAAATCAAAATGTTAGATATTAATAAACCCACTATTTTGGATTTTAAGGAATTTAATTATGATAATTTCTCTTTGATAGATTGTATTTCCTTGTTGCAATCCATGCTAAATTCTCCTCATGCTTATAGTCAAAATAAAGCTTTTACCAAACATATCGTTGATGCTTTGATGCAATCTTATAAAGAAAAGCTTGAGTTGGAAGTTTCTATCCCTAGAAAACTTTATGATGAGTGGGAACCTACTATTAAAATTAATATTAAGGATCATGAGTTCTATGCTTTATGTGATTTGGGTGCTAGTGTTTCCACTATTCCCAAAACTTTGTGCGATTTGCTAGATTTCCGTGATTTTGATGATTGCTCCCTAAACTTGCACCTTGCGGATTCCACTATTAAGAAACCTATGGGAAGAATTAATGATGTTCTAATTGTTGCAAATAGGAACTTTGTGCCCGTATATTTGATCGTTCTTTACATAGATTGCAATCCTTCATGTCCTATTTTTCTTGGTAGACCTTTCCTTAGAACGATTGGTGCAATTATTGATATGAGGGAAGGGAATATTACATTCCAATTTCCATTAAAGAAAGGCATGGAACACTTCCCTAGGAAGAAAATAAAATTACCCTATGAATCTATCATGAGAGCCACTTATGGATTGCCTACCAAAGATGGCAATACCTAGATCTATCCTTGCTTTTATGCCTAGCTAGGGGTGTTAAACGATAGCGCTTGTTGGGTGGCAACCCAATTTTATTTTTAGTTTTTTTCTTTTTGCTTCTGTTTAGGAATAAATCTTTGTTCTAGCCTCTGGTTATATGTGTTTTTATGTTTTAATTAGTGTTTGTGCCAAGTTAAACCTATAGGATCTTCTTGGATAATAGTTATTTGATCTTGCAGAAATTTCCAGAAACTTTATGTTCACGAAAATAATTGTTAAAAATCACCAGAACGTGATAAAATATTGATTCCAATTTCTGCTGATCAATAAACAAATTGTCTAGGTCTTCCTATTTTGACTGATGTTTTGGAGTTCCAGAAGTTTGCGTTAGTTACAGATTACTACAGACTGTTCTGTTTTTGACAGATTCTGTTTTTCGTGTGTTGTTTGCTTATTTTGATGAATCTATGGCTAGTAAAATAGTTTATAAACCATAGAGAAGTTGGAATACAGTAGGTTTAACACCAATAGAAATAAAAAATGAGTTCATTACATTACCTTGAAGTGGTCTTTTGTTTTCTTTCGCTAACGGAGCTCACGAGATTTTCTGTTGAGTTTTGTGTTGTGAAGTTTTCAAGTTTTGGGTGAAAGATTTGATGGATTACGGAACAAGGAGTGGCAAGAGCCTAAGCTTGGGGATGCCCATGGCACCCCCAAAATAACCTAAGGACACCATAAAGCCAAAGCTTGGGGATGCCCCGGAAGGCATCCCCTCTTTCGTCTACTTCCATCGGTAACTTTACTTGGAGCTATATTTTTATTCACCACATGATATGTGTTTTGCTTGGAGCGTCTTGTATGATATGAGTCTTTGCTTTTTAGTTTACCACAATCATCCTTGATGTACACACCTTTTGAGAGAGCCATACATGATTTGGAATTTGTTAGAATACTCTATGTGCTTCGCTGATATCTTTTGAGTTATATAGTTTTGCTCCAGTACTTCACTTATATCTTTTAGAGCACGGTGGTGGATTTGTTTTATAGAAACTATTGATCTCTCATGCTTCACTTAGATTATTTTGAGAGTCTTATATAGCATGGTAATTTGCTTAAATAATCCTAATATGCTTGGTATTCAAGATTAGTAAAAACTTTCTTATGAGTGTGTTGAATACTAAGAAAAGTTTGATGCTTGATAATTGTTTTGAGATATAAAGATGGTGATATTAGAGTCATGCTATTTGAGTATTTGTGAATCTGAGAAATACTTGTGTTAAAGTTTGTGATTCCCGTAGCATGCACGTATGGTGAACCGTTATGTGATGAAGTCGGAGCATAATTTATTTATTGATTGTCTTCCTTATGAGTGGCGGTCGGGGATGAGCGATGGTCTTTTCCTACCAATCTATCCCCCTAGGAGCATGCGCGTAATACTTTGCTTTGATAACTTGTAGATTTTTATAAGTATATGAGTTCTTTATGACTAATGTTGAGTCCATGGAATATACGCACCCTTCTTCCTTCCACCATTACTAGCCTCTCTAATACCGCGCACTTTTTGCCAGTATCATACACCCACCATAAACCATCCTCAAAACAGCCACCATACCTACCTATCATGGCATTTCGATAGCCATTCTGAGATATATTGCCATGCAACTTTCCACCGTTCCGTTTATTATGACACGCTCCATCATTGTCATATTGCTTTGCATGATCATGTAGTTGACATCGTATTTGTGGCAAAGCCACCATTCATAATTCTTTCATACATGTCACTCTTGATTCATTGCATATCCCGGTACACCGCCGGAGGCATTCATATAGAGTCATATTTTGTTCTAAGTATCGAGTTGTAATTGTTGAGTTGTAAGAAAATAAAAGTGTGATGATCTTCATTTTTAGAGCATTGTCCCAAGTGAGGAAAAGGATGATGGAGACTATGCTTCCCCCACAAGTCGGGATGAGACTCCGGACGAAAAATAATAAAAAAGGCCATAAAAAGGGGAAAGGCCCAAATAAAAAAATGAGAGAAAAAGAGAGAAGGGACAATGTTACTATCCTTTTACCACACTTGTGCTTCAAAGTAGCACCATGATCTTCATGATAGAGAGTCTCTCATTTTGTCACTTTCATATACTAGTGGTAATTTTTCATTATAGAACTTGGCTTGTATATTCCGATGATGGGCTTCCTCAAAATGCCCTAGGTCTTCGTGAGCAAGCGAGTTGGATGCACACCCACTTAGTTTCTTTTGTTGAGCTTTCATATACTTATAGCTCTAGTGCATTCGTTGCATGGCAATCCCTACTCACTCACATTGATATCTATTGATGGGCATCTCCATAGCCCGTTGATACGCCTAGTTGATGTGAGACTATCTTCTCCTTTTTGTCTTGTCCACAACCACCATTCTATTCCACATATAGTGCTATGTCCATGGCTCACGCTCATGTATTGCGTGAAGATTGAAAAAGTTTGAGAACATCAAAAGTATGAAACAATTGCTTGGCTTGTCATCGGGGTTGTGCATGATTTAAATACTTTGTGTGGTGAAGATAGAGCATAGCCAGACTACATGATTTTGTAGGGATAACTTTCTTTGGCCATGTTATTTTGAGAAGACATGATTGCTTTGTTAGTATGCTTGAAGTATTATTATGTCAATATTAAACTTTTGTCTTGAATCTTTCGGATCTGAATATTCATACCACAATTAAGAAGAATTACATTGCCTACTCGAGGACGAGCAGGAATTAAGCTTGGGGATGCTTGATACGTCTCCAACGTATCTATAATTTTTGATTGCTCCATGCTATATTATCTACTGTTTTGGACATTATTGGGCTTTATTATTCACCTTTATATTATTTTTGGGACTAACCTATTAACCGGAGGCCCAGCCCAGAATTGCTGTTTTTTGCCTATTTCAGAGTTTCGCAGAAAAAGAATATCAAATGGAGTCCAAACGGAATGGAACCTTCGGGAACGTGATTTTCAGAACGAATATGATCCAGGAGACTTGGACCCTATGTCAAGAAACAAAAGAGGAGGCCACGAGGTAGGGGCGCGCACCTACCCCCCCAGGGCGCGCCCTCCACCCTCGTGGGCCCCCTGTTGCTCCACCGACGTACTCCTTCCTCCTATATATACCTACGTACCCCCAAACGATCAGATACGGAGCTAAAAACCTAATTCCACCACCGCAACCTTCTGTACCCATGAGATCCCATCTTGGGGCCTGTTCCGGAGCTTCGCCGGAGGGGGCATCGATCACGGAGGGCTTCTACATCAACAACATAGCCCCTCCGATGAAGTGTGAGTAGTTTACCTCAGACCTTCGGGTCCATAGTTAGTAGCTAGATGGCTTTTTCTCTCTTTTTGGATATCAATACAATGTTCTCCCCCTCTCTCGTGGAGATCTATTCGATGTAATCTTCTTTTGCGGTGTGTTTGTTGAGACCGATGAATTGTGGGTTTATGATCAAGTTTATCTATGAACAATATTTGAATCTTCTGAATTCTTTTATGTATGATTGGTTATCTTTGCAAGTCTCTTCGAATTATCAGTTTGGTTTGGCCTACTAGATTGATCTTTCTTGCAATGGGAGAAGTGCTTAGCTTTGGGTTCAATCTTGCGGTGTCCTTTCCCAGTGACAGTAGGGGCAGCAAGGCACGCATTGTATTGTTGCCATCGAGGATAACAAGATGGGTTTTTTTATCATATTGCATGAATTTGTCCCTCTACATCATGTCATCTTGCTTAAGGCGTTACTCTGTTCTTATGAACTTAATACTCTAGATGCATGCTGGATAGCAGTCGATGTGTGGAGTAATAGTAGTAGATGCAGGCAGGAGTCGGTCTACTTGTCTCGGACGTGATGCCTGTATACATGATCATACCTAGATATTCTCATAACTATGCTCAATTCTGTCAATTGCTCAACAGTAATTCGTTCACCCACCGTAAAATACTTATGCTCTTGAGAGAAGCCACTAGTGAAACCTATGGCCCCCGGGTCTATCTTCATCATATTAATCTTCCAACACTTAGTTATTTCCTTTGCTTTTTTACTTTGCTTTGCATCTTTATCACAAAAATACCAAAAATATTATCCTATCATATCTATCAGATCTCACTCTCGTAAGTGACCTGAAGGGATTTCCAACCCCTTATCGCGTTGGTTGCGAGGATTTATTTGTTTGTGTAGGTGCGAGGGACTCGCGCGTAGCCTCCTACTGGATTGATACCTTGGTTCTCAAAAACGGAGGGAAATACTTACGCTACTTTGCTGCATCACCCTTTCCTCTTCAAGGGAAAACCAACGCAGTGCTCAAGAGGTAGCATGCCTATGTATTGATCATTGCCTAGATATCGCCATGATTATTTGAAGTTCTATCAATTTCCCAACAGTAATTTATTTACCCACTGTTTGCTATTTTTTCTCGAGAGAAGCCACCAGTGAAACCTACGGCCCCCGGGTCTTTTTCTCATATTATTTGCCTTTGCGATCTATTTTCTTTTGCTTTTATTTTTATATCTACTGAACCAAAAATACAAAAATACCTCACTGCATTTTATTCTTATTTATTTTATTTGGCGTTCGATCTATCAATCTACTACAATTTATATCACGTCCGTTTGCCAATTTCTTGCGCCGTTACCCGAAAGGGATTGGCAACCCCTTTAACACGTCGGGTTGCGAGTAGTTGTTATTTGTGTGTAGGTGTTGTTTACGTTGTGTTGCATGGTTCTCCTACTAGTTTGATAACCTTGGTTTCATCACTGAGGGAAATACCTACCGATGTTGTGCTGCATCATCCCTTCCTCTTTGGGGAAATACCGACGTAGTCTTACCAGACATCAAAAGGAATTTCTGGCGCCCTTGCCGGGGAGGATCTTCAACATATACCAGGTTCCTAATCACAAATCTCATCTCCTCGCAATTTACATTATTTGCCATTTACCTCTCGTTTTCCTCTTCCCCACTTCACAAAATCTGTCGTTTTATTCGCCCTCTTTTTTGTTCGGCTTTTTCTCGTCAGATCTCTTGTTTGCTATCTCTACTTGTGTTACCATGTGACTTCTATTTGCTTGCATCTTCGCTTGCTAAAAATCTATTGATATGGATCCTCATCCACTTGCTATTTTTTTCAAGAGATCCAATTATGATGAACCCATTGCTAGTAACTTGAGTGCGCTAGATTATCTTTCTGAAGTGATTCATGATAGCTCCTTGGATGAAAAGCATGATTGCGATGATGTTACTATAAATTCTATTAATGTTAATTGTGCTAATAGTATGCAAAACCTCAAGCTTGGGGATGCTAATATTTCTATGACCACTACTTATTGCAATGATCCTGATTGGGGTGATAATGATTCTTATGATCTTGAAAATTTATTTAAACCTCATGATGAATATGTTTGCAATAATATTGAAAGTGGGTTTGGAAGAGTGTCAACTTTAGGTGTTAATGATCCCACTACTTTGGAGAATTATCAATCTTGTGAATTTTTTGATAAAAGTGGGTTTGGAGAGGTCATGACTTTATTTGATGATAATCCCACTATTTTGGAAGAGTGTCAACTTTGCATGCATGTGGATCATATAGAGAATATGTTATGTGATAGCTATATTGTTGAATTTGAATATGATACTACATGTAATTATGTGAGGCGGACGACGCAAGACCTCCTCGGGGGCGGCCTCACTAGGCTGGCTTGCGAGGAGTGGAGAGATCAAGGCGAGGGGCACCTCACGAGGTCCCTGTGACGCAAGCCATGACGACTGTCGGTGTCAAAACCGGCGGATCTCGGGTAGGGGGTCCCGAATTGTGCGTCTAGGCGGATGGTAATAGGAGACAAGGGACACGATGTTTTTAACCAGGTTCGGGCCCTCTCGATGGAGGTAAAACCCTACTCCTGCTTGATTGATCTTGATGATATGAGTATTACAAGAGTTGATCTACCACGAGATCAAAGAGGCTAAACCCTAGAAGCTAGCCTATGGTATGATTGTTGTTCCTACGGACTAAACCCTCCGGTTTATATAGACACCGGAGGGGGCTAGGGTTACACAGAGTCGGTTACAAGGAAGGAGATCTACATATCCGTATTGCCAAGCTTGCCTTCCACGCCAAGGAGAGTCCCATCCGGACACGGGACGAAGTCTTCAATCTTGTATCTTCATAGTCCAACAGTCCGGCCAAAGGTTATAGTCCGGCTGTCCGGATACCCCCTAATCCAGGACTCCCTCAGTAGCCCCTGAACCAGGCTTCAATGACGATGAGTCCGGCGCGCAGATTGTCTTCGGCATTGCAAGGCGGGTTCCTCCTCCGAATACTTCATAGAAGATTTTGAACACGAGGATTGTGTCCGGCTCTGCAAAACAAGTTCCACATACCACCGTAGAGAGAATAATATTTTCACAAATCTAATCTGCTGACGTATTCCGTAGTGTGACATCACACCACAGCCAGGCCTTTATTCGAATCGTTTTTTATAGCCAACCTCAGCGCGTTTCGCGAGGCGGTTTCCTTGGCACGTCTTGTCGAAGCAGAGATCGTGTCCCCTTTATCTACGGGATTCTCATCAGCACGGACGTGGGTAACCCAATCGTGCCCGTTGGTATGTCCCCTCGATAGAAGGTAAGTCCCAAACGGTCACGAGGAGGGCTCTTGGTATTCGACCTCTTTATAAAGAGACCAAGGCCTTACTCTTTTCTTTCAATCTCAATCGAATCCGCCTCCCACCTCGAGTTCCAACACCCGAAGCTTCAGATTCAGGCGCTTCGGACCTTCGATTATGTCCGGATCCGACCTTCAAGGCCGATGGATGCCTTCCTCCGTCACGGAGGAAGACGTAATAAAGCTAAGGGAGGCCAGGTACTTGACCGGCGAAATCCCGCATAGGCTGCTTGCTCAAGGGCAAGTTATTCCCACTCCCAAGCCCGGTGAGAGTGTCGTGTTCGTATCTCACTTCCTCCGAGGGCTAGGCTTCACGCCGGATCCCTTCGTGAGGGGGCTCATGTTCTATTATGGGCTGGACTTCCACGACTTAGCTCCGGAGTCTATCCTCCACATCTCATCGTTCATTGTCGTGTGCGAAGCTTTCCTCCGTATTACCCCTCACTTCGGACTGTGGCTCAAGACCTTCAAAGTGGAGCCGAAGATGATCGAGGGGCGGCACGCAGAGTGCGGAGGCGCTGTAATAAGCAAGAATGCTGATGCCCCATGGCCCGAGGGCTCTTTCTAGGAGGAGCCCAGCCTATGGCAACAAGAGTGGTTTTATATCACGGCTCCCAGGGGTACCAAGTGGGTGGCTCCACCTATATTTCGCTCGAGTCCCTCGCCACGACAACGTCATGGGTCAACAAGGGGCTAGACTAGGGGCCAGTAAAGGATGTGCCCATATTGCAGAGCCGCATCCGAGATCTCCGAGAGAGAGATGTCAGTCTGGTCCTGGTGACGCAAGTCATGTTAATTCGCCGAGTCCTGCCCTGCAAACGTCGCCCCCTCCGCCTGTGGGAGTTTAACCCGGAGGGACCGCGAGCTCTTCAACATTTCCTTGGCATGACGCCCGCGGATATGTACAAATTGTTCTTCGGACCATAAGTAATGTGTCCGGATTCCACTGAGGATGCAGGTTTGAGCTGCAATCGTCCGGATACCCAAGTAAGTAGCCCCGCATCTGAACACTCCATCCGTTTATTTATCGCAACATAGCCCTTAAAAAAGCCGCTCTTTAACCAGGAGTGGATAGCGAAGGCAAAGTTGATCAGGTGTCCGGACCCCCTCCCTGAGACCTCGCCAGACCCTATGTTAACCAGGATGCTGGAGATCGCGCCCTATCAAGCGCCTTCGGGAGAAGATAAAGGGGGGAACAAGGAGGCTACCGCCTCCGTGGAGGAGATTAGCCGGAAGGGAGGAATCGGAACTTCCTCTCCCCAAGGAAAGAAGAGGACCGCCTCTGAGGACCCGGAGACAATGGTCTCAAGACGGGGGAAGAAATCTTCGCCAGAGGGTCCTGTACCAGGGGATACCCCGGCCGCACTATGCCCTCAAGGGGATCAGCCCTCCACCGAGCTGTAAGTAAAAGGGTACTTAATAATGTGAAAAAACCTTGCTTTACTTCTGAGGAAAATAACCAAAGCCTTTATCTTGCAGTTCGGATCTTAGCCCTTCCTAGCAGAGCTCGTCTTCGGGGGATCTTCTTCCAGAGATGATGGAGAGCGGAACGCCTCCCCCTGCCATACCGCCTCATGGGGCGGGCGACCCCGAAGTGTCGTCGCGGAGGGTTTCTGCTGATCCAGCAAGGCCAGAAGGTAGTGATATGGCCACCCGAAGCGCTCGGTATCCGGCTTCTGAAGAGAGCAATCAAAAGAGTCCGGCACCGTCTGGTGTGCGGTCGGACGTACTGAGGGATCTGCTAGAGCGAGCAGTTATCTCAGAGGAGCACCGCACGTTAATGGGTACGGTAATTGAAAGGATTTCGTCCACGGAAAGCGGGTTGCATGAAGCTGTCATGAGTCTACTGACGGGTTTTGAGGTACGTGAAATGATCTACCTTTTTGACAGTACCGCATATTTTAAGATGCGCCATGTGTAGATAGTAGCCCCTGAGACTCTGGGTGCTATCGAAGACGACGGCACACAGAGGATCATAGTCCCAGGTATAATTTTGCCGCCTTCATATGCAGGTGGCGAAGTGTCCGGTGGCCAGCCGGACTGATGAATTTGCCGAGTTAAAGCGGCAGCTTGACGTGGCAGATGCCGACATCGTGCTTGTCAACAAGCGGCTTGTCGAGGCACAAGGTATGTGATTTCTCCGGAGACGCATGGTAAGAGGAGCATGATGCCAGTATCTTATAACATGTGTGTTAATGCAGATGGAGCTGCGACCATGGAGAACCTGCGGGCAGAGCTTGCCCTAGTCAAAGAACAAGCCAGAAAAAGCGATGCGGCTGCCCTAAAGGCGGTCGAGGAGCTAAAGGCCGAACAGGCTGCTCACTGCCAAAGCAAGGAGGAAATGGCCAAGATGGCTGTGGAATTGAAGAACGCCGCTGACCGTTGCAAGCTTCTTGAAAAGGAAGACCAAGCGAAGAGGACAAGCCTGGAGAAGGCCACGATGGCGGCCAAGGATACCCGCTCTGCAATGAGAGCGATGAAGGAGGAGCTGCGTCAAGCCAGAGATATCGCGGCTGGGAAGTCCTTTATGCTGCGGATGAAGTTCGGAGATCCTAAATATGCTCCTTTGGACCGGCTGTGGAGTTCTGCGGACGCATATCTGGATTTAGCGGCGAGTGCTGCTGATGCGGCCGAACACTTCCGAGATAAAAAAGATTGTGAAGTAGAAAAGCTGTTCTGGTCACAATTTAACGATCCAGAGCGTCCGCTTCCATTGACTGATCGGCTGGCCGAATGGGCCGAGCTGAATAGATTGTCCGGACTCGCCATGAGGTATGTCGTGGATCATCTGTGGCCGGAAAGGCCAAAGCCGAACAGTTATTTTAGTTTGGTGCAGCAGTTCCTTGGTGCAGTGCCGCATATCAACGCGATGAAGAGGTCGGCGTGCGTAGAGGGTGCGCGGATGGCCCTTGCCCGTGTGAAGACATACTGGGCGGAGATGGAGGCCACCGCCGTTGCAGCCCAAGATTCGGACGAAAGCCGAGTACCTGCCGAGCACTACTTTCAAGAAGTTCTTGAGGGCGCTCGTTCGATAGAGGTGCAGTGCTCGAAGAATATTATGTTCTAATGACATGTATTCCCATTGAAAACAATGTTTTGCTGAAATGTAAAGGCTATTTTATACTTGTGCCTGCAAGAATTATAATACCTCCCGTGCGGCCGTTTATGTATATATGTATATAACCTGAAAGATGGCAGTCGTCGGCTTCTGCCCCCACGCATATAATGCGGGGGTGTTCGCAGAAGACGCATATTCACACTTTATCCAACGTCTTGGTCCATTAAGGAGGTGATAGCGCAGTGAACTAGGCAATCGGACTATAATGCTTTATCACTTTCACTTAGCCATAGGAGTTTGACAGTGGGGCTACTATATAGCCCCTGGTGGCTCCGTGCTCATCCGAATTCGGGGCGCGTACATGCCTGGCCAGGAAACGGCCCTTCGTTAAGGTGGAGGAATCCTGAAGATTCCGCTAGGTCATCGAGTGGTTGACCAGTCTCACGCTATAGCATGACAATCAGTTTTTGGCTTTCTCTACTGAGGTGCTCGCCTGGCTGAACCGGGGCACAATCGCAGTAGTTCTCCTGGTGCCGCCTTAGCCGATAGAGTGGAACGTAAGGCAGCAAAACACAGGAGCCGGGAAAACCCAACATTTGACCAAAGACATGATTCGGAGCTGATGCATATAAGGCCAAACTCGCAACGCCGAACACTCCCTAAGGTATTCGGTCTTTGTGATTTTAAACGGGCTGGACGGTGCCCTTTGTAATAAGCCCCTGGTGTCCAGGTACGTGCAATATTCTGACGTGGCCACATGCCAAGACGCCAGCCTCCTTCTCAGTTGTGCTGAGAATCCGGGGGATGTGTATCAACAAGAGACAGTAAAAAAGGTTTACGCAGGGTCTTAATCTAAAAAGAATCCTTGGAACGGGTCCCTACTGCACGTCTGCGCCTGTGTCTCTGTTGTGCCGTATCTTGGACAGGTGTAGCACGATGGTCATCTGTAAAAGAGAGGAACTTAGTTGAAAAAGTAGTCGTGCAAAATGTATGTTATACTAAATAAACCAAGTATAATTCAAGATGGGTAAAATTGAGCCTTATTGTCGCTTGTTTCCACGCGTGGAGCCCCTTGTATTTATAGGGGTATATAGCCATCAAACCTGTATCAATTATATGGTTATGCCGGACTCGTCTAGCCGTGTCTGTGGTCTTAACGACCTGTTAGATGCTCTGGTTGGTGAGGCCGTTTAGTGTGTGGCTGCCAAGGCAGCTGCACAGTCTTCCGCGCGCAGGGAGCGCTCAATATTTCCCTTTACTGAAATGATGCCACGTGGACCGGGCATCTTAAGCATGAGAGACGCATAATGCGATATTGCGTTAAAGCGAGTGAAAGCTTCGCGTCCCAGTAGTGCTTGATAACCACTTTGAAACGGAGCGATGTGGAAGGTTAGCTTTTCGCTACGGAAGTTATCGGGAAAGCCAAATATAACCTCTAGTAGGAGGGAGCCCGTGCAATAGGCTTCTGGGCCTGGTGTTACTCCTTTAAAGGAAGTATTGCTATGGCTAATTTTTGTTGGGTCCATCCCCATTTTGCGGACTGTGTCCTGATATATCAGGTTTAAACTACTGCCGCCGTCCATCAGGACTCGTGTAAAGGGGTATCCGTTAATTATCGGGTCTAACAACAAGGCAGCCCATCCTGCGTGCCAGATACTTGCAGAGTAATCCCGTTTGGACGACCAGTGGCGGAACTCCGTTGTGATAGGCCTTGGGGCACGTATCTCTATGGGCGCCGCTTTGTTTCTCCCCTTTGTCACGTGTAACACGTTTACTGTTTTGACTTCTGGTGGGAATTTCTTCTGTTCCCCAGTGCTTTGTTTGCGGGGTTCGTCATCGTCTTCACTTGGTGTATCCAGCCCCTTGTGTTCGGCGTTGAGTTTGCCGGATTGCTTGAAGACCCAACATTCTCTATGGGTATGATTTGCAGGTTTATCAGGGGTGCTGTGGATTTGACATATCTTGTCCAGAATCTTGTTTGGGCTGGACAGTTCCTCCTTGTTGCCTTTGAGAGGCAGCTTTTGCTGACCCCGCCGAGAGCTTTTGAATCCGGCGTTTACCGCCATGCTCTTCGGGCTGTCTTCTTTATTCCGGCGCTTGTTTGTGCTGCGTCGTGGCTTCCCGTTTCCGTCCCTGACTTCGGATGTACTTGGGTCGCTGGTGCTACATCGGGCTAACCAGCTGTCCTCGCCCGCGCAAAAGCGGGTCATGAGGCTTGTTAATGCAGCCATTGTTCTCGGCTTTTCTTGGCCGAGGTGTCTGGCGAGCCATTCGTCTCGAACGCTATGTTTGAAAGCTGCTAAGGCTTCGGCGTCCGGACAGTCTACTATTTGATTCTTTTTAGTAAGGAACCTGTTCCAAACTTTCGGGCTGACTCTCCGTGCTGTTGAGTTATATGACTTAAATCGTCTGCATCCGGTGGTCGGACATAAGTCCCTTGAAAATTTGCCCGAAAAGCGTCCTCGAGCTCTTCCCAACTTCCAATGGTATTTTCAGGAAGGCCTTTAAGCCAATGCCGGGCTGTCCCTTTGAGCTTGAGGGGTATGTACTTGATGGCGTGGAGATCTTCTCCTCTAGCCATGTGGATATGGAGGATATAGTCCTCAATCCTGACCCTAGGGTCTGTCGTTCCGTCGTATGCCTCTATGTTTACGGGTTTGAATCCCTCTGGAAATTCATGGTCCAGCACCTCATCGGTGAAACATAGGGGGTGTGCGACACCCCTGTACTTGGGTGTGCCATGGTGTTCAGAATTTTGTTGTATTGTATTGCGTGTTTGAGCGCGCTTTCTTGGCCTGTAGATGGATCTAGTTGGGCCATCCTTTTGGTGCGAGTTCTCGCGTGGATCGCGTACTGGCTTGTGTGCGGCGTCGTTTGCCGCTCTATGTTGGCCATGAGGTCGTCTATCCGACCGGATGGTTGTTTTGTTTTTTGATTGCGGGGGCTCTAAGGCCTCCTCATCGAATTCAGGTAGTAGCTTTCGCTTCGGGTAGCTCTTTGTGTGGCGGCTGCCGCCATACTTGTCTGCGGTGTTGAGTACTTTACTCCATCTGATTCTGAGTGCATCTTCTGCAGTCTTGAGCTTCCGCTTCTGCTTTTTCAGGCTCTGTGCAGTGGCGACGAGCCTTTTATGGTGGTTCTTCTGCTCCAGGAGCTTATCCGGCGTGATGTCTTCCGGACTGTTATCTTCGCCGGAGACGGGTTGTTCGGTTCGATTCTCCGTGTTGCCATCATCGGACGGTTGTTCAATGTCGTGTTCGTCGTCCGCTGGCTCACCTTGCTCTATTGCTGGGCCTGTATGCCTGCTGTTTCCGTCGAGGCGGGGTTTGGAGCGGCGCTTACGCCGCCGCTTTGACTGCTTTTCGAGGGAACGATCCTTCGCTGCGTCCTTCCGTTCCTCGTCGTTATTTTCTTTGGGTGTGTCCACCATGTATACATCATGTGATGAGGTGGCTGTCCAGTGCCCTGTGGGCAGTGGTTCCTGTTCGTCTCCTGCATCGTCGTCCATACCGTCGATGTCTTCGGAGTCGAAGTTGAGCATGTCGGTCAAATCATCGACAGTGGCTACTAAGTGGGTGGTGGGTGGGCGGCGAATTTCTTCATCCTCCGCATCCCAATCCTGCCGGACGCAGTCCAGCAAGGACTCTCCTGACAGGGAGAGAGACCTTAGTGAGTCTAGTATGTCGCCAAAGGGCAAGTGTTGAAAGATATCTGCGGAGGTGAACTCCGTGATCGGTGCCCAGTCGGATTCGATTGGCACGGGCGCAGGCAGTTCGGAGTCTGTGGCCGGAGAAGAATCGGGCAGCTTGGAGTCACGGCTCTCATGAAGGGCAAAGTCGGTATTCGACTCGATCGCCGCTGAGACTGCGGCCTCCGGTGCGGGGTCAAGCCACCCGTCCACGGATGGCGTAATTGGCTCCGAATTGAAGGTCGGAGCGGTTGCAGGTGCGATCTCCTGAACACTGTCCGACGGTAGAGCTAAATCATGCCCATCGTGACAGTGCGGCGCACTCGGCAGGGGCTCGAATCCGGTGAAGATCAAGTCTCCGCGGATGTCGGCCGTGTAGTTTAAGCTTCCAAACCTAACCTGGTGGCTAGGGGCATAACTTTCGATCTGCTCCAGATGACCAAGCGAGTTGGCCCGCAGTACGAAGCCGCCGAATACGAAGATCTGTCCGGGGAGAAAAGTCTCACCCTGGACTACATCGCTATCGATGATCGGAGGAGCCATCAAGCCTAACGATGACGACACAGAGGAACTCTCAATGAAAGCACCAATGTCGGTGTCAAAACCGGCGGATCTCGGGTAGGGGGTCCCGAACTGTGCGTCTAGGCGGATGGTAACAGGAGACAAGGGACACGATGTTTTTACCCAGGTTCGGGCCCTCTCGATGGAGGTAAAACTCTACTCCTGCTTGATTGATCTTGATGATATGAGTATTACAAGAGTTGATCTACCACGAGATCAGAGAGGCTAAACCCTAGAAGCTAGCCTATGGTATGATTGTTGTTCCTACGGACTAAACCCTCCAGTTTATATAGACACCGGAGGGGGCTAGGGTTACACAGAGTCGGTTACAAGGAAGGAGATCTACATATCCGTATTGCCAAGCTTGCCTTCCACGCCAAGGAGAGTCCCATCCGGACACGGGATGAAGTCTTCAATCTTGTATCTTCATAGTCCAACAGTCCGGCCAAAGGTTATAGTCCGGCTGTCCGGATACCCCCTAATCTAGGACTCCCTCAACGACCAAGGCCAGGCGGGCGCCAGCACGTGCAGTGTACTTGTTTCCTCTTTGGTGCTAAAGAGGCAAGCACAGGCGAGGAGTCCCGAGGCATCAGGCAAAGGTTGCCATATCGGTGCAACAAGACCAAGACCGGCAGGACAGCAGGACGGAGGTCACCGTGGAGCCCAGGACGGCGTCACCACCAGAGCCTTTGGCAGGCGAAGACCACCTTTAGTCAGGATAACTTGTACTGGTTGTCTGCCTTCAAATTTGGCCGTTGTTGGATCCCTTCCCGCCTACATTTGGGAAGAGGACCAGGGCCTCTATAAATAGGACTCACCACAGTAGGAGGAAATGGATCTTGGGCCATTCAGATCATCCTCAACCACACAAGCTCACCGAGCTCAAGTACACTTCTCCTCAGGAGGCTGTTCTTCCCTTGTACTTGTTCATCCTTAGCCCAAGAGGCAATCCAGCACACCACACTGGAGTAGGGTATTACACCACATCGGTGGCCCAAACCAGTATAAACCCTGTGTCCCTTGTTCTGCGAGTTCAACGTGCTAAGCTTTGAGATTGTGGTGAGAGCATGAGCTAGGGGGAGGAGAGACCTTCGTGCGCACCACAGTGTTCGAACCTCAAGGGTTTTGCCAGAACCCGAAATCTGACATTTGGCGCGCTAGGTAGGGGTGCGCTGAAGCTTTCCTTCCGTCGATCCACGCTCCACCACCACCGCGCTTTGCCCCCATGGTCGGCGTTGCTCCTCCGGCTGGGACGATGGACACCCATGACGGAGCCAGGGGGCTCAGAGCCTTTGCCCCCGCCTTGCGACTGGTGCAGTGGCCGCCCAAGTTCAAGCCGGAGATGCCGCCGCGTTACGACGGCGCGACGGACCCGTCAGCCTTCCTGCTGGCGTATGAAGGGGCCGTCATGAAGGCTGAGGGCGATGACAAGGTCATGCCAAACTGGCTTCCCTTGGCCCTTGCTGGTGCGCCACGCGCCTGGCTGCTCGCTCTCCCAGGATCCTCAGTGGCATCTTGGGAGGAGCTGCGCGGCCTCTTCGTCATGTGCTTCGCGGCACTGGCGCCCCTCGCCGTCGCGGCCCTCCTCGGCGGCTCGCAAGCACCGCCCTTGGACCGTCACACCAAGCCATTCTTTCACCAGATTGGCGCCGCTTCCATGCGGCAGGGAGCTCCCCCGGGTTGGGCGGCGCCCAAGGCCGACCTCACCTTTGACTCGGGGGATCACCCCGTCACCACCGTCAGCTCGAGCGTGCTTCCGATGCTTTGCACGCCCACCATCTGCAGCGTAGCTATCACCAAGACCCTCATCGACGGAGGCCCCGGTCTCAACGTGCTCTCCGTGGAGGTTTTTAGCCTTCTTCACGTACCACTCGAACGGCTCCGCCCCAGCAAGCCCTTCTCCGGGGTCGGCGGCGGCCCCACCAGCCCCTTGGGGCAGATCCGCCTTCCTGTGACCTTCGGCACTCGCACAACTACCGCACCGAGCTGATCGACTTCGACATCGCCCGCATTGGCCTCCCATACAACGCCATCCTCGGATACCCGGCTCTGGCTCAGTTTATGGCGGCGACCCATCCGGCCTATAACCACATGAAGATGCTCGGGAGCAAGGACGTCCTCACTGTAGTTGGAGACACCAAGGAGGCTCTGGCGGCGCTCAAGTTTGCCCTCAAACCCGCCGCGACAATGCGACCGGCCACCGAGGCCACCCCTGGGGCTAAGGAGGCCGCGCCAGCAAAGAAGAAGCAGTTGTTCACTCAAGATCGGGCCGAAACCAAGCAGGTGCCAGTCGAGGAAGATGGGTCCTCAGGAGCCACCTTCACCATAGGCGCCAACCTCGACCCAGATCAAGAGGAGGAATTGGTGAAGTTCTTGCGCGCAAACAAGGAGGTATTCGCCTGGGAACCCAAGCAGCTGGTCGAGGTCCCAAGAGGGGTGATCGAGCATCACTTGAGGGTGTGCCCCAATGTGCGCCCTGTGAAGCAGAAGGCGCGGTGACAGTCCACAGAGAAGCAGTCCTTCATCGTCCAGGAAACCCGCAAGCTGGAGGCAGCATGTGTCATTCGCGAGGTTCGGTACCCCGAGTGGCTGGCGAACCCCGTCGTCGTACCAAAGAAAGGCGGGAAGGAGCGCATGTGTGTCGACTTCACCAACCTCAACAAGGCCTATCCCCAAGACCCGTTCCCGCTTCCGCGCATCGACCAGATCGTCGACTCCACCGCCGAGTGCGACTTGCTGTGTTTCCTGGACGCGTTCTCGGGCTACCACCAGATCAAGATGGCAATGGAGGATGTGGAAAAGACGGACTTCCTAACCCCGTGTGGGGTGTACTGCTACACTTGCATGCCGTTCGGGCTACGCAACGCAGGCGCGACCTTCCAACGGCTGATGCACATCGCCCTGGGTCAGCAGCTCGGGAGGAACGCTGAAGCCTACATCGACGACATCGTGGTAAAATCTCGGGAGGCAAGAACTTTGATTCAAGACCTGGAGGAGATCTTTGCAAGCTAGCGCCAGGTAGACCTGCGGCTCAACCCAGAGGTGTTCGGTGTCCCCTCTGGCAAGCTGCTGGGCTTCCTCGTGTCCCACAGGGGGATCGAGGCTAACCCGGAGAAGGTCAAGGCGATAGAAGACATGAGCCCGCCACAAACTCTCAAGGAGATACAGAAGCTTGCAGGCTACGTGACCTCACTGGGGCGCTTCATCTCCAAGCTGGGAGAGCGTGCCCTGCCATTCTTCAAGCTGATGAAGAAGAAGGGCCCGTTCGAGTGGACCCCGGAGGCTAACCAAGCATTTCAAGACCTCAAGAGATGCCTGACCAGCCCTCCGGTGATGGTGGCGCCTCGCCCTCTCGAGCCCCTGGTGCTTTACCTTGCCGCCACTCCCTACTCCGCTAGCGTAGCTCTAGTGGCGGTTCAGGAAGAGCGCCAAGACAAGGGTCTGCCTCGCCATGCCGCGCCCCCAGCTGGGGCGATGCAGGACCCAGAGGGCACCGCAAAGACTGCAGTAACGCCAACGAGTGACCAGGCCCAGCAAGGCAGCGGTCGCGGGCTAGCAGAGGCCCCAGTGGGCGACCAGGCTCTTGGAGTCCCGTCACCTCAGGAGACGCCCCAACCTCTGGCAGGTGCAGGCTCCGTCGATGCTCCCGCCGTCATCGAGCACCTAGTGTACTTCGTCAGCATGGTACTGCAGGATGCAAGGGCACGGTACCCCATGCCTTAGAAGCTCTTGCTCGCGCTCTTGGTGGCCTCGCGTAAACTACGTCACTACTTCCAAGGTCACCCAATCAAGGTCGTCTCGGCCTACCCGCTGGAGAGGGTACTCAGGAGCCCCAACGCTGCGGGAAGAGTTGCCGAATGGAACATCAAGCTACAAGCATTCCAACTGGAGTTCAGCACAACCAGGGTCATCAAGGGAGCCGCGCTCGCCGACTTCGTAGCAGAATGCACTCACGCCCCGGGGTTAGAAGTAGGCTAGGACCGATCCCTCTCGCCAGGAAGTGAAGCACCAGATGGCTGGGTCATGTATTTCGATGGCGCGTTCGCACGCCAGGGTGCGGGAGCTGGAGCAGTGCTCATCTCGCCCACTCAGGACAAGCTCTACTACGCCGTGCAGCTCTGCTTCCAGCAAGGCGAGAAGGTCTCCAAAAACATCGCAAAGTACGAAGGCCTCATCGTTGGCCTTAAGGCTACGGTGGCCCTGTGGGTGAACCGCCTCACCATCAGGGGCGACTCACAGCTCCGCGTCAACTTCTCCAACAAGGTATACGAGCCAAGGGACGAGCACATGGAGGCATACCTCGCGGAGGTACGCAAAATGGAAAAGCATTTCCTGGGTCTAGAGTTGCAGCACGTGCCCCGTGGCACCAACAAGGAGGCCGACGACATCACCAAAAGGGCGTCTAAGCAACAACCCAAAGAGCCTGGCGTCTTTGAGGAGCGGCTCTTCAAGCGTTCGGCAGCACCTCTGCTTTCAGGGCCAGCACCGTCTCGGGACGAACTCCCGGAACCACCTGCCTCGGGAGCGCCGGCCTGCGGCCCGACCTCGGGAGCGCGCCTACTCCTGGCGCTTGAGCCTCAGGAGGGGTGCTGGACCAATGAGTTCAAGGAATACCTGACGCAAGGGACGCTACCGGAGAAAGAGGAGGACGCGGAGCGCGTGGCCCGACAGGCTACGACATACTGCATCCAAGACGGTGAGTTATACAGGAAGTGGCCAAATGATGTTTCCTTGCGATGCATCTCCAGGGAACAGGGGAAGGAGTTGCTAGCTGACATACACGGCGGAGACTGCGGGCACCACTCGTCGTCACGAACCCTCGTCGGCAAGGCGTTTCGCAGCGGGTTCTATCGGCCTACGGCGCTCAACGACGCAACCGAGCTGGTTAAGTCTTGCGAGGCCTGCCAATTCCACGCCAAGCAGATCCATCAGCCAGCTCAGGGCCTCCAGACCATCCCGCTCTCGTGGCCATTCGCAGTTTGGGGGCTGGATATCTTAGGCCCGTTCCCTCGAGCGCCTGGGGGCTACCGCTACCTCTACGTCGCCATCGACAAGTTCACCAAATGGGCGGAGGTAGAAGCTGTCCGCACCATCCCGGCCGGATATGCGGTCAAGTTCATCAAGGGTCTCATGAGCCGGTTCGGGGTCCCCAATCGCATCATCACCGACAATGGCTCGCAGTTCACTAGCAAGCTCTTCAAGACATATTGTGCTAACCTTGGAACGCAGATCTGCTACGCTTCGGTGGCACACCCCAGGAGCAATGGTCAAGCTGAACGCGCCAACGCGGAGGTCCTGAGAGGCCTCAAGACCAGGACCTTCAAGAAGAAGCTCGAGGCCTGTGGCAGGAGCTGGCACGACGAGCTCCAGTCTGTCATGTGGTCCATCCGCACCACTGCCACCAAGCCAACGGGCGAGACCCCGTTCTTCCTCGTCTACGGAGCAGAAGCGATTCTCCCTCACGAGGTCAAGCATCGCTCCGCGCGGGTCCTGGCATTTGATGAGACGCAGCTGGACGCCATGCGAGGGATGGACCTTGTGCTGGGGGAGGAACACCGCCGCGAAGCCACGCTTCGAGCGGCAAGATACCAACAGGCGCTGCGGTAGTATCACTGCCGCAGCATCCGCTCCAAGACGCTCGAGGTGGGCGACCTCGACCTAAGGCGGGTGCTCTCCAGGGAAGGGCTGTATAAGCTCTCGCCCATGTGGGAGGGCCCGTTTAGGGTCGCCCATGTCTCTAGGCCAGGCACCGTGCACCTGGAGACGCAGGACGGGGTCCCCATCCAGAACGCCTGGAACATCCAGCACCTCCGAAAGTTGTACCCATGAAGCAAGGCCCAATGCCTGTGAAGCAAGGCTTCGTGCCTGTGAAGGTCTCTGCTCGTGACACTCTCATGTAATAATGAGTGGGGCTGTACATGCCCTGGAGTCTCAGGAGTGCCGCCCTCGGGCCTCGGGGGCTCCCTCCCACGTCCTAGTGGCAGCACTTAGCTCCACGCTGGTGAGAAGACTAGACTAGGTGCCGGACGCGGCTTTTCATTTGCTTTCCGTAGTTGGCTTGCCCCTTTTTAATGGAAGTTCGCATTCTGGTGTTTCTTGATGTCTTGGTCCGATCGCCTTTTCCTCTGTTCTTCCCTCGGTTCTTTGTTTTGGCCTGTACTCTCCCTCACATGCCTCGCGAGGGGGCTGGACAGGTGCACTCGTGAGCGTTTTTCCTGTTCTTCGCGAGGCACCCTCGCTCGAGCTCACAGGCTGGCGCTCCTCCCTTAATCCGTGCCCCTCGGGTACGCGATGCGGAGCTCTGGGTCATGGCGCCGGCCATGCCTGCGACCTAGGCTTGGAAGAATAAGAGTTTCTTAACAAATTTTTGCAGTTCCTCAACGCCTCCCAAGCCAACGGCAAGGAGGTCTCACCAGGTATTGGGAGAGGCGCGCCTCACGAGGCGGAAGCTACTTCAGACACGTCAAGCTAAGTTATCTCTACATGCCTACATAAAACGCTGATGCTGCAACACGACACAAGAACGATAAACATAACATAGCGACTTGCAAATCACGGTTCGTTGCACGCCCCTGCAGGGCCCCATACTTGTTTCTTTCTTGATGCAGGAAGAAAGGAAAGAACAAAACAAAAGCGGGGCGCGCCCCCGCAGCGGTTCGTGAAGGTGGGCCCTTGGCGCTCCCCTGGACTCAGCCAGACCCCTCCTCGCGCTTCACTGGGGCGCGACGACGAGACGACCCGCTACCACCCTCGAAGCGGGCACGGCGGCTGGTCATAGCCGCCGCTGCTGGAGCTGTCGTCGGAGGAAGAGTCACCGTAGCTGGACGAGCCACGACCGGCGCCAAGGACAAGCCCACCTTCACCCTCGTCGCGACCGTCTCCAAGGCCGAGCACCTCGCCGCCGTTGTTATCCTCAGGGCAGCACCCGATGTGGTGACCATCTTCCCCAAACACCCTCACGTAGAGGGTCGCGTTGCCGTCGTACTTGAAGTGGAGGGTGCACCGCCTGCCCAGGCCGCGCGCGCGAGCAAACGTCTGCCAACCGCGGGCCAAGGCTGCGTTGCCCACGACGGAGACCTCCACCGCCACCCACGAAGCCTTGCTGCAGCAACCATCCGCCTGCAGCTAGAGACTGCCTGGACCCGTGGCCGGCAGTTCGCCGGCGAAGAAGCGCGGGAGCTGAAGCCAGGTGCCGGCCGAGTTCTCCGACCACACAACGAACTCCGACAGCACCTCCGCCGAGTGGAAGCGCGGCCGGGGAGGCCGCGCAACCATGGCGCGCCTCACTTCATCGACGGGGCTGCCACGACCAGGGCGACTCCCACCACGCGAGGAGGCGCGGCCACGGCCGCAAGGGGCCACGATGGGGGTCGTGGCGTGCTTACGCGGGCGGCCGCGCCCCCTGTCGGTGTCAAAACCGGCGGATCTCGGGTAGGGGGTTCCGAACTGTGCGTCTAAGGTCGATGGTAATAGGAGACGGGGGACATGATGTTTACCCAGGTCTGGGCCCTCTCTATGGAGGTAATACCCTACTTCCTGCTTGATTGATCTTGATGAATATGAGTATTACAAGAGTTGATCTACCACGAGATCGAGATGGCTAAACCCTAAAATCCTAGCTTGTATGACTATGGTAATGAGTATATCCCTCTCCGGACTAAGTCCTCCGGTTTATATAGACACTGGGAGGATCTAGGGTTACACAAGGTCAGTTACAAAGAAAGGAATCTACATATTCGGTCGCCAAGCTTGCCTTCCACGCCAAGGAGAGTCCCATCCGGACACGGGTGCATTCTTCGGTCTTCGTATCTTCACAGCCCATCAGTCCGGCCCATGGCTAACAGGCCGGACGCCCGAGGACCCCTTAGTCCAGGACTCCCTCAGTAGCCCCTGAACCTGGCTTCAATGACAAGGTATCCGGCACGTAGGTCTGTCTTCGGCATTGCAAGGCAGGTTCCTCCTTCCAAACTCGAAGATAGTCTTCGGATGTATTGAACGTATCCGGACCTGCAACATACACACCACACACAACCGCAGAGAGAATATAATTTTACATGAGTCCAATCTGCTGACAACTTTCTGTAACATGACATCACATCTGTCCGGTCATAATTTCGAACCGTTTTTCGTCTGCTGCTCCATGTTTCGAGACGCGGTTGCCATTGGCACATCTTGTCAAAGCAGAGATCGTGTCCCCTTATTGCGGGATTCTCATCAATACGGGCGTGGGTAACCCAACCGTACCATTTACACAGTCCTTGGGAATAGGCGAGTTTTGAGGCGAGTGGGGGGGGGGCGTTCAATATTCACTGCCTTTATAAGGGGATAAGGGTTGCCCCTTCTCCCACGCCTTCTCTCTTCATCCGCCCTTCCAATATTGAGCTCCAGCGCCCAAGCTCTCATCTTCTTCCCACTCAAGCTAGCACTCAACCATGTCCAGATCCGGAGGTCAAGGCAAGTGGATGGTCTCCTCCGTCAAGGAGAAGGGCATTACTGAGCTTCGGGCGGCCGGGTACTTTGCAAAGGAAATCGCCCATCGTCTGCCGGCCCAGGGACAAGTCGTCCCCACGCCGAAGCCCAATGAGAGGGTGGTATTCATCCCTCATTTCTACCGCGGGCTAGGGTTTCCACTCCACCCTTTCGTCCGTGGGCTGATGTACTATTACGGGATAGACTTCCATGATCTGTCCCGGAATTCCTTCCTCAACATCTCGGCGTTCATCGTCGTGTGTGAGGCCTTCCTCCGCATCCAACCCCACTTCGGGCTATGGCTCAAAATCTTCAACGTGAAGCCGAAGGTGGTGGATGGCCAGCATGCGGAGTGCGGAGGAGCCATGGTGAGTAAGTTGTCCAATGTCTCCTGGCTGAAAGGCACTTTCGTGGAGACTATCAAGGAATGGCAGAAACAATGGTTCTACATTACAGAACCCCGCGGCGCCAACTGGGCAGCAACTGCCGAATTCAACTCCGGTGCTCCAATGCGGCTCACCTCCTGGGTCGAGAAGAGCCCGAACTGGTGTTCGCCAGACGAGCTGATAGCGCTGCAGACGCGCGTTCAAAGCATGGTGGACAAGGATGTCAAACTTGTTGATATAATCCAGGTGATGCTAGTTCGCCGGATTCTCCCGTGCCAAAGCCGAAGCCTCCCTCTATGGAAGTTCAATCCGAAGAAGCACCATACCCTGAAGAGGCTCTTCGGGACCACTCACAAAGATGCCTGGAAATTGCTCTTCAAGGGCAACGAGATTCCGCTAGCTACGGATTCGGACCGTGGGCACGACATTAACCACCCCGCCAGCGAGGTGAGTTTTCAACGCTTCCTTTACTTGTTTACTTCAAGGAGGATATCTGAACGTTTACTGTCATTGCTTCTTCAGCAATGGATGGAGAGGGCAAAGCGGATGCAGTGTCCGGCTCCGCTACCTGAAGAACTAGTCATTTCGTGTTTAGTGAAGATGCTGGTGCCAGCGCCCTATATCGCGCCGGCGAAGAAGGCCAAGGGGAAGGCCAAGGGGGTCTGGAGTGGCCCCCGTCGCAAGGGCGCTTCGGACGCGACGTCCGAAAACAAGACCCGCTCCTCCGCCGCCGAAGATGACGACGATGAGGAGGAGGAGGAGGACAACCCTCCCTCTGATGAGGGAAGGAAGAAGAGGGCGGCCTCCACGAACCTGGAGGCGGGGACGTCCAAGAAAGGGAAGGGCTCCTTCGCGGATAACTCCGCGTGGGACATCGGCAGCAGTCCGGAGCGACACCCCCGCACTAAGCCTCCAGCTGCATCATAAGTGCTATGACTCCCGCATGCCCGTATGTCTGGCCTCTCCTCTTCAATGTATTGACATGGTTAATTATGCTATTGTAGTCCGGCCCACGACAGCTCCCAGCGATCCTCATCAAGAGGTTCATTGGACTCAAAGGAGATGGCCAGCGAGACACCGTCGACCGCTTACTCTCCCAAGGCCAAAGGAGACGACGAGGTGTTCTCCCAACGGACCTTCCCGGGTCGGGGGGAGGCTCAAGAGGCGCCCGAAGGCGAAGTCCCCGTCGTCGAACACCAGGGGGAACCCATCACCCAGGAGACTGGGGACGAGGCCGTACTCAATTCGGCCCTCAGCCGGACTTGATTCCGGAGACCGATATGGCTCCGGAATCCGGCACGCAACCTCCTTCGAAAGAAGGAGGTATGCCTATTTCCCCGGTGACCCCTGTCCAACCAGGGGCACTAGATAATCTGATGGAAGCGCTGTGCTACCTCTTGAGCATTGCATTGGATTTCCTTGAAGAGGAAAGGTGATGCAGCACAGTAGCGTAAGTATTTCCCTCAGTTTTTGAAAACCAAGGTATCAATCCAGTAGGAGGCTACGCGCGAGTCCCTCGTACCTGCACAAAGCAAATAACTCCTCGCAACCAACGCGATAAAGGGTTGTCAATCCCTTCACGGTCACTTACGAGAGTGAGATTTGATAGATATGATAGGATAATATTTTTGGTATTTTTGTGATAAAGATGCAAAGTAAAATAAAAGCAAAGTAAAAAGCAAAGGAAATAACTAAGTGTTGGAAGATTAATATGATGAAGATAGACCCGGGGGCCATAGATTTCACTAGTGGCTTCTCTCAAGAGCATAAGTATTTAATGGTGGGTGAACGAATTACTGTTGAGCAATTGACAGAATTGAGCATAGTTATGAGAGTATCTAGGTATGATCATGTATATAGGCATCACGTCCGAGACAAGTAGACCGACTCCTGCCTGCATCTACTACTATTACTCCACTCATCGACCGCTATCCAGCATGCATCTAGAGTATTAAGTTCAAGAAAACAGAGTAACGCCTTAAGCAAGATGACATGATGTAGAGGGATAAATTCATGCAATATGATAAAAAGACCATCTTGTTATCCTCGATGGCAACAATACAATACGTCCCTTGCTGCCCCTACTGTCACTGGGAAAGGACACCGCAAGATTGAACCCAAAGCTAAGCACTTCTCCCATTGCAAGAAAGACCAATCTAGTAGGCAAAACCAAACTAATAATTCGGAGAGACTTGCAAAGATAACCAATCATACATAAAAGAATTCAAAGAAGATTCAAATATTATTCATAGATAATCTTGATCATAAACCCACAATTCATCGGTCTCAACAAACACACCGCAAAAATAAGATTACATCGAATAGATCTCCACGAGAGAGGGGGAGAACATTGTATTGAGATCCAAAAAGAGAGAAGAATCCATCTAGCTACTAACTATGGACCCGAAGGTCTGAAGTAAACTACTCACACTTCATCGGAGAGGCTATGGTGATGATGTAGGAGCCCTCCGTGATGGATGCCCCCTCCGGCGGAGCTCCGGAACAGGCCCCAAGATGGGATCTCGTGGGTACAGAAGGTTGCGGCGGTGGAATTAGGTTTTCGGCTCCGTATCTGATCGTTTGGGGGTACGTAGGTATATATAGGAGGAAGGAGTACGTCGGTGGAGCAACAGGGGGCCCACGAGGGGGGAGGGCGCGCCCTGGGGGGTGGGCGCAGCCCCCTACCTCGTGCCTTCCTCTTTTGTTTCTTGACGTAGGGTCCAAGTCTCCTGGATCATGTTCGGTGAGAAAATCACGTTCCCCATGGTTCCATTCCGTTTGGACTCCGTTTGATATTCCGTTTCTTCAAAACTCTGAAATAGGCAAAAAACATCAATTCTGGGTTAGGCCTCCGGTTAATAGGTTAGTCCCAAAAATAATATAAAAGTGGATAATAAAGCCCAATAATGTCCAAAACAGTAGATAATATAGCATGGAGCAATCAAAAATTATAGATACGTTGGAGACGTATGAGGCATCCCCAAGCTTAATTCCTGCTCGTCCTCGAGTAGGTCAATGATAAAAAGATAATTTTTGATGCAGAGTGCTACTTGGCATAATTTCAATGTAATTCTTCTTAATTGTGGTATGAACATTCAGATCCGAAAGATTCAAGACAAAAGTTTGATATTGACATAAAAATAATAATACTTCAAGCATACTAACAAAGCAATCATGTCTTCTCAAAATAACATGGCCAAAGAAAGTTATCCCTACAAAATCATATAGTCTGGCTATGCTCTATCTTCACCACACAAAGTATTTAAATCATGCACAACCCTGATGACAAGCCAAGCAATTGTTTCATACTTTTGACATTCTCAAAACTTTTTCAATCTTCACGCAATACATGAGCGTGAGCCATGGATATAACATTATATGTGGAATAGAATGGTGGTTGTGGAGAAGACAAAAAAAGGGGGAAGATAGTCTCACATCAACTAGGCGTATCAACGGGCTATGGAGATGCCCATCAATAGATATCAATGTGAGTGAGTAGGGATTGCCATGCAACGGATGCACTAGAGCTATAAGTATATGAAAGCTCAACAAAAGAAACTAAGTGGGTGTGCATCCAACTCGCTTGCTCATGAAGACCTAGGGCATTTTGAGGAAGCCCATCATTGGAATATACAAGCCAAGTTCTATAATGAAAAATTCCCACTAGTATATGAAAGTGACAAAATGAGAGACTCTCTGTCATGAAGATCATGGTGCTACTTTGAAGCACAAGTGTGGTAAAAGGATAGTAACATTGTCCCTCCTCTCTTTTTCTCTCATTTTTTTTTGTTTGGGCCATTTCTCCTTTTTTTTATGGCCTCTTTTTTTCCGTCCAGAGTCTCATCCCGACTTGTGGGGGAATCATAGTCTCCATCATCCTTTTCCTCACTTGGGACAATGCTCTAAAAATGATGATCATCACACTTTTATTTTCTTACAACTCAACAATTACAACTCGATACTAGAACAAAATATGACTCTATATGAATGCCTCCGGCGGTGTACCGGGATATGCAATGAATCAAGAGTGACATGTATGAAAGAATTATGAACGGTGGCTTTGCCACAAATACGATGTCAACTACATGATCATGCTAAGCAATATGACAATGATGGAGCATGTCATAATAAACGGAACGGTGGAAAGTTGCATGGCAATATATCTCGGAATGGCTATGGAAATGCCATGATAGGTAGGTATGGTGGCTGTTTTAAGGAAGGTATATGGTGGGTGTATGATACCGGCGAAAGGTGAGCGGTATTAGAGAGGCTAGCAATGGTGGAAGGAAGAAAAGTGCGTATAATCCATGGACTCAACATTAATCATGAAGAACTCATATACTTATTGCAAAAATCTACAAGTTATCAAAGCAAAGTATTACGCGCATGCTCCTAGGGGGATAGATTGGTAGGAAAAGACCATCGCTCGTCCCCGACCGCCACTCATAAGGAAGACAATCAATAAATAAATCATGCTCCGACTTCATCACATAACGGTTCACCATACGTGCATGCTACGGGAATCATAAACTTTAACACAAGTATTTCTCAAATTCACAACTACTCAACTAGCATGAATCTAATATCACCATCTTCATATCTCAAAACAATTATCAAGCATCAAACTTCTCATAGTATTCAACACACTCAAAAGAAAGTTTTACAAATCTTGAATACCAAGCATATTAGGATTATTTAAGCAAATTACCATGCTATTTAAGAATCTCAAAATAATCTAAGTGAAGCATGAGAGATCAATGGTTTCTATAAAACAAATCCACCACCGTGCTCTAAAAGATATAAGTGAAGCACTAGAGCAAAACTATATAGCTCAAAAGATATAAGTGAAGCACATAGAGTATTCTAACAAATTCCAAATCATGTATGGCTCTCTCAAAAGGTGTGTACAGAAAGGATGATTGTGGTAAACTAAAAAGCAAAGACTCAAATCATACAAGACGCTCCAAGCAAAACACATATCATGTGGTGAATAAAAATATAGCTCAAGTAAAGTTACCGATGGAAGTAGACGAAAGAGGGGATACCTTCTGGGGCATCCCCAAGCTTTGGCTTTTTGGTGTCCTTAGATTATCTTGGGGGTGCCATGTGCATCCCCAAGCTTAGGCTCTTTCCACTCCTTGTTGCATAATCCATCAAAAGTTTTCACCCAAAACTTGAAAACTTCTCAACACAAAACTTAACAGAAATCTCGTGAGCTCCGTTAGCGAAAGAAAACAAAAGACCACTTCAAGGTACTGTAAAGAACTCATTCTTTATTTATATTGGTGTTAAACCTAATGTATTCCAACTTCTATATTGTTTATAAACTATTTTACTAGCCATAGATTCATCAAAATAAGCAAACAACACACGAAAAACAGAATCTGTCAAAAACAGAACAGTCTGTAGTAATATGTAACTAACGCAAACTTCTGGAACTCCAAAATATCAGCCAAAATAGGAAGACATAGGAAATTTGTTTATTGATCAGCATAAATTGGAATCACTATTTTATCACGTTCTGGTGATTTTTAACAATTGTTTTCGTCAACAGAAAGTTTCTGGAAATTACAGCAGGATCAAATAACTATCATCCAAGAAGATCCTATAGGTTTAACTTGGCACAAACACTAATTAAAACATAAAAACACATCTAACCAGAGGCTCAAAGATTTATTCCTAAACATAAGCAAAAGCAAAAAAAAACTAAAAATAAAATTGGGTTGCCTCCCAACAAGCGCTACCGTTTAACGTCCCTAGCTAGGCATAAAAGCAAGGATAGAGATCTAGGTGTTGCCATCTTTGGTAGGCAATCCATAAGTGGCTCTCATGATAGATTCATATGGTAATTTTATTTTCTTCCTAGGGAAGTGTTCCATGCCCTTCTTTAATGGAAATTGGAATCTAATATTCCCTTCCTTCATATCAATAATTGCACCAATCGTTCTAAGGAAAGGTCTACCAAGAATAATAGGACATGAAGGATTGCAATCTATATCAAGAACGATAAAATCTACGGGCACAAAATTCATATTTGCAACAATAAGAACATCATTAATTCTTCCCATAGGTTTCTTAATAGTGGAATCCGCAAGGTGTAAGTTTAGAGAGCAATCATCAAAATCACGGAAATCTAGCAAATCGCACAAAGTTTTGGGAATAGTGGAAACACTAGCACCCAAATCACATAAAGCATAAAATTCATGATCCTTAATCTTAATTTTAATAGTTGGTTCCCACTCATCATAAAGTTTTATAGGGATAGAAACTTCCAACTCAAGTTTTTCTTCATAAGATTGCATCAAGGCATCAACGATATGTTTGGTAAAGGCTTTATTTTGACTATAAGCATGAGGATAATTTAGCACGGATTGCAACAAGGAAATACAATCAATCAAAGAGCAATTTTCATAATTAAATTCCTTGAAATCCAAAATAGTGGGTTTAGCAACATCTAGGGTTTTGATTTCTTCAATCCCACTTTTATCAAATTTAGCATCAAGATCTAAAAACTCCGAATTTTTGGAACGCCTTCTAGGTAAAGGTGGATCATATTCAGTCTCATCGTTATCAAGATTCATATTGCAAAACAAAGATTTAATAGATGACACATCAATAACTTTTAGATCTTCATCTTTATTTTCATAGAAATTAGAAGAACACGCTCTTATAAAGGCATCTTTCTTAGCACGCATCCTAGCGGTTCTTTCTTTGCACTCATCAATGGAAATTCTCATGGCTTTGAGAGACTCATTGATATCATGCTTAGGAGGAATAGATCTAAGCTTTAAAGAATCAACATCAAGAGAAATTCTATCAACGTTCCTAGCCAATTCATCAACTTTAAGCAATTTCTCTTCAATCAAGGCATTAAAATTCTTTTGCGAATTCATAAACTCTTTAACACTAGTCTCAAATTCAGAGGGCATCTTATTAAAATTTCCATAAGAGTTGTTGTAGGAATTTCCATAATTATTTGAGGAATTACTAGGATAAGGCCTAGGATTAAAGTTTCCTCTATACGCGTTGTTACCAAAATTATTCCTACCAACAAAATTCACATGCATATATTCATTATTATTCTCAATCAAAGTTGATAAAGGCATATCATTAGGATCAGAAGAAACACTCTTAGTAGCAAATAATTTCATAAGTTCATCCATCTTTCCACTCAAAACATTGATTTCTTCTATCGCATGCACTTTTTTATTAGTAGATCTTTCAGTATGCCATTGAGAATAATTAACCATAATATTATCTAAGAGTTTAGTAGCTTCTCCTAAAGTGATTTCCATAAAAGTGCCTCCCGCGGCCGAATCTAAAAGATTTCTAGAGGCAAAATTCAATCCAGCATAAAATTTTTGTATTATCATCCACAAATTCAAACCATGAGTAGGGCAATTACGTATCATTAATTTCATCCTCTCCCAAGCTTGTGCAACATGTTCATGATCAAGTTGCTTAAAGTTCATAATATCGTTTCTAAGAGAGATGATCTTAGCGGGAGGAAAATACTTAGAGATAAAAGCATCTTTGTACTTGTTCCAAGAATCAATACTATTTTTAGGCAAAGACAAAAACCAAGCTTTAGCACGATCTCTAAGAGAAAAAGGAAATAGCTTCAATTTAACAATATCATTATCAACATCTTTCTTCTTTTGCATATCACACAAATCGACGAAGCTATTTAGATGAGTAGCGGCATCTTCACTAGGAAGGCCGGCGAATTGATCTTTCATGACAAGATTCAACAAAGCTGCATTGATTTCACAAGATTCAGTATTGGTAAAAGGAGAAATCGGAGTGCTAAGGAAATCATTATTGTTGGTATTGGTAAAGTCACATAATTTGGTATTATCTTGAGCCATCGTGACGAGCATGCAATCCAACACACGAGCAAACAAAAAGCAAGCAAAAAAAAGGCGAACGAAAAAAAGGCGAACGAAAAAGAGAGGGCGAATAAAACGGCAAGGGTGAAGTGGGGGAGAGGAAAACGAGAGGCAAATGGCAAATAATGTAATGCGGGAGATAAGGGATTGTGATGGGTACTTGGTATGTTGACTTTTGCATAGACTCCCCGGCAACGGCGCCAGAAATTCTTCTTGCTACCTCTTGAGCACTGTGTTGGATTTCCTTGAAGAGGAAAGGTGATGCAGCACAGTAGCGTAAGTATTTCCCTCAGTTTTTGAGAACCAAGGTATCAATCCAGTAGGAGGCTACGCGCGAGTCCCTCGTACCTGCACAAAGCAAATAACTCCTCGCAACAAACACGATAAGGGGTTGTCAATCCCTTCACGGTCACTTACGAGACTGAGATCTGATAGATATGATAGGATAATATTTTTGGTATTTTTGTGATAAAGATGCCAAGTAAAATAAAAGCAAAGTAAAAAGCAAAGGAAATAACTAAGTGTTGGAAGATTAATATGATGAAGATAGACCCGGGGGCCATAGATTTCACTAGTGGCTTCTCTCAAGAGCATAAGTATTTTATGGTGGGTGAACGAATTACTGTTGAGCAATTGATAGAATTGAGCATAGTTATGAGAATATCTAGGTATGATCATGTATATAGGCATCACGTCCGAGACAAGTAGACCGACTCCTGCCTGCATCTACTACTATTACTCCACTCATCGACCGCTATCCAGCATGCATCTAGAGTATTAGGTTCAAGAAAACAGAGTAACGCCTTAAGCAAGATGACATGATGTAGAGGGATAAATTCATGCAATATGATAAAAACCCCATCTTGTTATCCTCGATGGAAACATTACAATACGTGCCTTGCTGCCCCTACTGTCACTGGGAAAGGACACCGCAAGATTGAACCCAAAGATAAGCACTTCTCCCATTGCAAGAAAAACCAATCTAGTAGGCCAAACCAAACTGATAATTCGAAGAGACTTGCAAAGATAACCAATCGTACATAAAAGAATTCAGAGAAGATTCAAATATTGTTCATAGATAATCTTGATCATAAACCCACAATTCATCGATCTCAACAAACACACCGCAAAAAGAAGATTACATCGAATAGATCTCCACGGGAGAGGGGGAGAACATTGTATTGAGATCCAAAAAGAGAGAAGAAGCCATCTAGCTACTAACTATGGACCCGAAGGTCTGAAGTAAACTACTCACACTTCATCGGAGAGGCTATGGTGATGATGTAGAAGCCCTCTGTGATGGATGCCCCCTCCGGCGGAGCTCCGGAACAGGCCCCAAGATGGGATCTCATGGGTACAGAAGGTTGCGGCGGTGGAATTAGGTTTTTGGCTCCGTATCTGATCGTTTGGGGGTACGTAGGTATATATAGGAGGAAGGAGTACGTAGGTGGAGCAATAGGGGGCCCACGAGGGTGGAGGGCGCGCCCTGGGGGGGTGGGCGTGCCCCCCTTCCTCGTGCCTTCCTCTTTCGTTTCTTGACGTAGGGTCCAAGTCTCCTGGATCATGTTCAGTGAGAAAATCACGTTCCCGAAGGTTTCATTCCGTTTGGACTCCGTTTGATATTCCGTTTCTTCGAAACTCTGAAATAGGCAAAAACAGCAATTCTGGGCTGGGCCTCCGGTTAATCGGTTAGTCCCAAAAATAATATAAAAGTGGATAATGAAGCCTAGTAATGTCCAAAACAGTAGATAATATAACATGGAGCAATAAAAAATTATAGATACGCTGGAGACGTATCAGGCTGCGAGGCGCTTCCATTGTGGATGAGCACCGTGTTCTTATGGGCATGGTGATTGAAAGGGTTCAGTCCGCCAAGAGCGGACTAGCCGAAGCCTGCAGCAGCCTGCTGACAGGTTTTGAGGTAAGCGACGAGAAAAGAGAAAATCCCAATATAGACAGTAGCACCTGAGACACTGTCCGATGTTTCAGAAAGAAAAAACCGGACAGAGGATCAGTTCTTTATTGCAGGAACTAACTAAATTTGTCGGGAATGAATATGCAGGCGTCGCTGCTGGCCGCGGCCTCACATGCTGTCGAAGTCTCCGAACTAAAGCGGAGGCTGGAGCAGGCCGGGGAGGAGCTTGGCCAGGTGAAGAGGCAGCTCCAGGAGAATCAAGGTATGTAATAACCCGGAAAATACTCGGAAAGAGTAAGATGATATATATTTGACCGAAGTGTCATGATATGTATAGGACCAACGACCGAGGTCGAGGCCCTGGCCGAAGTCGAGGGGAAGGTTGTCAAGGAGTAGGCCGCCCGTAAGAAGCTCAAGGCCCGGGTCAACAAGGTTCAACAAGAGCTCCAGGACACGGTGAGGAAGTGCAAGACCTTGGAGCGCGACGCGTCGGCTCGAGATACCGAACTCGCCAAGGCTCGTCAGAGTGCGGAGACAGCTCGGAATGAGGCCCGGGGCACCTCCATGAGATCCAGGAGGCCAGGAAGATTGAGGCGGGTAAGGCATTTAGTATGCAAAGCAAGTATATGAGGAAGAAGTATTTCTTACTAACCCGGATTCGGAGTTCTCCAGGAGCCTACGCAGATCTACTGCGCAGTGTGTCCGATGCCGCGGAGTTCTTTCGAGCCGAGGAAGGGAGCTCCACGGAGAAATTGTTCTGGTCGCAGTATCTTGCGCCAGAGCATCCCGTGCCCTTCACCGATCAGCTGAAACAGCTGGTGGAGCTGCATAGAGTGGCCGAACTAGCCATGAAGGATCTGATAATCCGGCTATGGCCGGTCGAAGCTATGCTCGGCAGCTACTTCGGACTCATGAAGCGGCTGGTGAACGCCTGTCCTCGGCTGGACGTCGTCAAGCGATCAGCCTGTATTGAAGGTGCGTGCATGGCCTTCACCCATTGCAAGATGTGGTGGGCGAAGATGAACTCCGTCGAGCTGGCTAGGGGGCCGCCAGAGGGCAAGGAGCACCGTACACCCGAGCGCTATTTTGCGGATGTCCTAGAGGGGTCTCGCATTGTGGCAACGCAGTGTGGGCAGGACATTATTTTCGAATGAATACATTCGTGTTGTCTTTGCCTTGTATGATGAAACAAAGTCGGTTTGTAATAGAATGCTTGTTATGTTTTAATTTTTTCCTCCTGTTCGGCCGTGTTGTATGGAATCTGAGGGTTGGCCAGTCGTCGGCTTCTGCCCCCCCGTAGGTAGTATGGAGGTGTTCGGGATGGAATCTAAACAATCTTGATCCAATTATATGGTCCTTGAAGGAGTTGCTTAGAGCAACGAACCAGGCAATCAGACTATGCGGCTTAAACGCCCTCACTTAGCTATAGGAGTTTTACAATAAAACATAGGCGCAGCCCCTAGTATCCGAACCAGAGTGCTATGAGCGTATGATCGGGAAGTACCGATCCTTCACGTTATGCGGGAGAAATCTCCAACGATTTGCAACCTCCAAACAGCTGGCCAGCTCTCGCTGTATCATGACAGTCAGTTTCGGCTTTCTCTACTAAGGTGCTCCTTTGGATAAACCAGGGTACAATCACAGTAGTTCTCCCTTTACTATCTTAGCCGATATAGCGGAATGTAAGGTAGCAAGCACAGGAGCTGGGCAACCCAACTATTGACCAAAGACATGATTCGGAGCCAATGCATATAATGCTAAATTTGGGGTGCCGAACTATACTGTAAAAGTGTTCGGACTTGGGTTGCCATGTTGTGGGGTGCTATGAAGCCCCTGACAAGGTGGAACACACCGAGTGTGCGGGTGTTATATGATAAAATTACCACGAAGGAAAAGGCAAAAAGGAAAGAAAGTGGAAGAACCAGTGGTAAGCTAGAGCCGCGGAAATTTGGGCCGCAAACTGTTTCTATTATAAATTCAGTGGTGCGTTAAAGCGCGTTTATACAAGTAGTGCAATGAGCAGAAATGCTATTTACTATGCCTTCACCAAGATAGAGCTGCGCATGGGTCCTGAAAAACAGGTAGAGTGATCGTTTAACGAAACAACCTAGAGACGTCCCCCATATGTCTGCGGCTCTCCCGTGCCGAGCTTGTATAATACCCTCCGGCATGGTCGACTATCCCGACCGCTCTCATTCTTGCCGTCTTGGTATGTTTGTCCTTCGGGGGGACCTATGATTAGGCCATCGGATGGGTTCTGCGGGATTGAGACCTGAAAGGAAAAAGTAAAAGTAAAAGTATGTGTCTATTCGGTGCCGGTTGAGCCGCACTGTGGGTCACAAGCTAGCTGTGCCTCCGTCGATGCCCATGGAATTTCGAGTGCGTAGTTATGTACGCGCGGCGCGAATGCCACCGCCTGATCGGGATTGAGACGTAGGCCGGATTGCTAGTCGAGCTCCTGATGAGCCGAGCTGTCCTGCTGCAGGGTAGTTCGGACCCTCTTAACGGTGTCCGTGGGCTCGACAGCCGAATTAGGGTTCTGCTTGAGAAGACCGCTCTATACTTCTTCTGCTAAGGCAGCTGTGTGCTCTTCTGTACGGACGGAGCATTCCGTATTTCCGTTGACCGTGATGACGCCACGTGGACCGGACATCTTGAGCTTAAGGTAAGCATAGTGTGGTACTGCATTGAATCGAGCGAACGCGGTTCGTCCGAGCAGTGCGTGATATCCACTGCGAAAGGGGACGATGTCGAAGATTAATTCCTCGCTTCAGAAATTGTCCGGAGACCTGAAGACAACTTCTAGCGTGATTGCGCCTGTGCAGCGGGCCTCGACACCTGGTATGACTCCTTTAAAGGTAGTCTTTGTGGGCTTGATCCGTGATGGATTGATGCCCATTTTTCGCACTGTATCCATTTAAAGCAGGTTGAGGCTGCTTCCTCCGTCCATAAGGACGCGCGTCAGGTGAAATCCATCGATGATTGGGTCGAGGACTAGTGTAGCTGAACCACCATGACGGACACTAGTCGGGTGGTCCCGATGATCAAAGGTGATCGGAAATGACGACCATGGATTGAATTTTGGGGCGAATGGCTCTATCGCATAGACGTCCCTTAGTGCGCGTTTGCGCTCCCTTTTGGGTCCCTTAGTGCACTATTTTCACTTGAGGGGGAAACTTCTTCTGCCCCCTGTCTTCGGTTGCCGGGGCTCCTCGTCGTCGTCCTTGCTTTGTGATCCCTTTTCCCTGTTCTCGGCATTTAATTTGCCGGCCTGTTTAAAAACCCAACGATCTCTGTTGGTATGATTGGCTGGTTTGTCTGGGGTGCCATGTATCTGGCATGGGCGATCGAATATGCGGTCCAGGCTGGATGGTCCCTGATTGTTTCTCTTGTATGGTTTCTTCCGCCGGCTGGACTTGGAGCCGCTGAATCCGGCGTTGACTGTAGTGTCATCGGCATTATCACCATTGCTTCGGCGTTTGTGTCTGTTACGTCAGGGCTTGCCGTTGTTGTTCTTAACCTCAGAGGGTCCTACCTCGCTAACTGTGTTTTTGCTGCGAGCCAACCAACTATCCTCACCCGCGCAAAAGCGGGTCACGAGTGCCATGAGGGCTGCCATAGATTTTGGCTTTTCTTGGCCGAGGTGGTGGGCGAGCCATTCGTCGCGGATGCTATGTTTAAAGGCCGCTAAGCTTCGGCATCTGGACAGTCGATGATCTGGTTCTTTTTAGTTAGGAACCTAGTCCAGAACTTCCTGGCTGACTCCCCAGGCTGTTGAACTATGTGGCTTAAGTCATCGGTGTCTGGTGGCCGGACATATGTACCTTGGAAGTTATCGAGGAAGGCCTCTTCCAAGTCCTCCCAGCTGCCGGTAGAGTTTTCAGGCAGGCTGTTTAACCAGTGCCGAGCTGGCCCTTTGAGTTTTAGTGGGAGGTATTTGATGGCGTGGAGGTCATCTCCGCGGGCCATGTGGATGTGGAGGATAAAGTCCTCGATCCATACCGCGGGATCAGTTGTTCCGTCGTATGATTCAATATTCACGGGTTTGAACCCTTCGGGGAATTTGTGATCCATTACTTCATCAGTGAAGCAAAGAGGGTGTGGGGCGCCTCTATATCGGGCCGTGTCATGACGTAGCTCCGATGGAGTCCGTCTGCGGTTGTCAGCTCGGGTGTGACTAGGTTTGTCACGTCCGAATAGGTAGCCCTCATCACGTGTCAAGGAACGTCCTCGCGATCCGTAGATCGATCGGGTATATCCTGCTCTACTATCCAAGGTTTGCCAGAGGTCGTATGCATGACCCCGGACTGTTTTGTCTCTGTTTTTTCATGGCGGCGGGGCGGGCTGCTGTTCGGCCTGAGTTGCCGCTCTATCCCGACCACGAGGTGGTCGGTCCGCTGCACTGTCCCGACCGCGTAGTGTTCGGTCGGCCGCGTTACGCGTGGGGAGTATGGGCTCCGGCGCCTCTTCATCGAACTGAGGTAGCAACCTTCACTTCGGGTAACTCTTGGCTGGGCATCCGAGGCCGTGTTCTTCGGCTGCCAGGACATCAGTCCACCTGTCGACGAGCAGATCTTGGTCAGCTTGATGCTGCTGCTGCTTCTTTTCCAGGATCCTTGCGGTGGCTATTAGCTGGCGCTTGAAGCGCTCCTGCTCGAGAGGTTCCTCAGGAACGATGAAATCTTCCTTGCTGAGGCTTTCCTCATCCTCAGAGAGCAGATGGTAGCTGCCGTCCTCCGAGTCATTGGGCCTGGCCAGTTCGTCAGGGCTAGCGTGCCCGTTTTCTTGCTCCTCCTATTCGGATGCTACCTCAGCAAGGTCTTCATTGTTTTCGATGTCATTCGGAGTATTATTTTCTCTGATGCCAGTATTGCTGTCTCTTGAACGACGTGACTTAGAGCAGCGCCGAGGACGCCGATGTTTTTGCTGTGTCTCAGGAGGTTTATTCTCAACTGGATTTTCTTTGTCATCGTCGTTGGTTGTTTTGGGCATGTCCACCATGTACACATCGTATGAAGAGGTGGCCGTCCAGCGTCCAGTAAATGGCAGATTTTGATCTTGCTCTTCATCAGCATCGTCGTCCATACCGTCGATGTCTTCGGAGCCATAATCAAGCGTGTCGGTTAAATCCTGGACAGCGGCTATGAAGTGGGTGGCGGGTGGGAAGCAAGATTCTCCATCATTAGCCCCTAGTTCGAACTGAACATAGTTCGACTGTGAGTCCTCCGCCAAGGACAGGTTCTTTAATGAGCTCAGCACATCGCCCAAGGGTGAGTGTTGAAAGATGTCTGCGGCGCTGAACTCGAAGATCGATAAACGATCAAGTTCGGCATCCGCGGGCTCACATGGTTCGGAGCTTACGCCCGGAGATGAGTCCGGAGTTCCGGTGACACAAATATTGTGTGAGGTTAAGTCCATGTGCGACTCCAACACCGAGGAATTTGTGGCCTCCGCGGTGGGGTTGAGCCTCCCATCCTTGGACGGCGTTGTATGCCCTGGATCTAAGGCCAGAGCTGTTACAGGAGCTATCTCATGGATACGGTGTGACGACAGATTTAAGTCATGTTCATCAAGGTGACCAGGAGTGGTTGCCGCGGTCTCGAATCCGGCAAAGATCAAATCTCCACGGACGTCCGCGACGTAGTTCAAGCTCCCAAATCCGAGTTGATGGCCAGGGGCGTAGCTATCGATCTGCTCCAGATGGCCAAACGAGTTGGCCCGCAGTGCGAAGCCGCCGAATACGAAGATCTGTCCGGGGAGAAAGGTTTCTCCTTGGACAGCGTCATTGTTGACGATTGAAGGGGCCATCGAAAGGACGGCACAGTGGAACTCTCAATGAAAGCACCAATGTAGGTGTCAAAACCGGTGGATCTCGGGTAGGGGGTCCCGAACTATGCGTCTAAGGTCGATGGTAACGGGAGACGGGGGACACGATGTTTACCCAGGTTCGGGCCCTCTCTATGGAGGTAATACCCTACTTCTTGCTTGATTGATCTTGATGAATATGAGTATTACAAGAGTTGATCTACCACAAGATCAAGATGTCTAAACCCTAAAAGCCTAGCCTGTATGACTTTGGTAATGAGTATACCCCTCTCCGGACTAAGTCCTCCGGTTTATATAGACACCGGGAGGATCTAGGGTTACACAAGGTCGGTTACAAAGAAAGGAATCTACATATTCGGTTGCCAAGCTTGCCTTCCACGCCAAGGAGAGTCCCATCCGGACACGGGTGCAGTCTTCGGTCTTCGTATCTTCACAGCCCATCAGTCCGGCCCATGGCTAACAGGCCGGACGCCCGAGGACCCGTTAGTCCAGGGCTCCCTCACCCCCTCTTTGGTGGTGGTGAGCCGGGCCCCTCCTGGTGGGCCTTCCCCTTCTCTGCGGCCAAAAACCTCTTCGCGGGTGCCATGGGTGTCGCTGCAAGCAATGAAGCAAGGGAGGATAAGCGAGCGGAGCAGGAAGAGATGGGCAATGGGGGCTCCGCCCCCTCCTCATTTATAGCAGGAGAAGGCCAACCGGCTACCCCCACGATCATAGGTAATGATGGCTTTCTTTGCATGTATCAGGGACTCGTCAAGTCGGGCGGTTGCCTAGGCAGCGTGGGGAAGCGGAGACGCCCACGTCCCATCAATCTCCACGCGTCAACTGAGGCCACATGCTATTGGGGCCCGCGGCGCTCTGCACTTGCCCCTTGGCTTCGCCTCGAAGCCAAGTCCGAGCGCGCCTTGGGACCGAGGGCTACTGTCGGCGTCCTGGGAACGGGGGTCCCAGACTTGCCTGCCTGCGGCCCACGGCGTGGCTCCACCAGCGGCCCTGTACGACCCATCTTCATCAGCAAACACTCAAGACCCTCGCGAGGGACCAAGCCTCGTGAGGTGGACGACGCAAGACCTCCTTGGGGGCGGCCTCACTAGGCTGGCTCGCGAGGAGCAAAGAGAACAAGGCGAGGGGCACCTCGCGAGGTCCCTGTGACGCAAGCCATGACGACCAAGGCCAGGCGGGCGCTAGGCGGGCGCCAGCGCGCGCAGTGTACTCATTTCCTCTTTGGTGCTAAAGAGGCAAGAGCAGGCAAGGAGTCCCGAGTCATCAGGCAGAGGTTGCCATATCGGTACAACAAGACCAAGACCGGCAGGACGGCAGGACGGAGGTCACCGTGGAGCCCAGGACGGCGTCACCACGAGAGCCTTTGGCGGGCGAAGACCACCTTTAGTCAGGATAACTTGTACTAGTTGTCTCCCTTCAAATTTGGTCGTTGTTGGATCCCTTCCCTCCTACATTTGGGAAGAGGACCAGGGCCTCTATAAATAGGACAAGCCACCACAGTATGAGGAAACGGATCTTGGGCCATTCAGATCATCCTCAACCACACAAGCTCCCCGAGCTCAAGGACACCTCTCCTCAGCAGGCTGTTCTTCCCTTGTACTTGTTCATCCTTAGCCCAAGAGGCAATCCACCACACCACACTGGAGTAGGGTATTACACCACATTGGTGGCCTGAACCAGTATAAACCCTGTGTCCCTTGTTCTGCGAGTTCGACGTGCTAAGCTTTGAGATTGTGGTGAGAGCGTGAGCTAGGGGGAGGAGAGGTCTTCGTGGTCACCCTAGTGTTTGAACCTCAAGGGTTTTGCCGGAACCCAAAATCCGACAGTTTCTTTCTTCTTCCTTGCATATGCTAGATATTTCTTGTCTTGGTAATTTATTTTCCTATAAAATTCCTATGCATAGGAAGTATGTTAGACTTAAATGTGTTAGTCACATGTTTATTGATGCTCTCTTTGTGTTTCAATTATTATCTTTCATGTGAGCATCGATAAAATCTTATGCCTAGCTAGTGGCATAAAACGATAGTGCTTGTTGGGAGGCAACCCAATGAATAAAATTTATTTTTGATTTTTGCTTTCTGTTCTTGAGTGTTTGCAGAATTATGCTACTGTTATGATTGTGTTTTTTGTGTTTTAATTAGTGTTTGGCCAAGTAAAGCCTTTAGGATCTTCTTAGGTGATAGTTGTTTGATCTTGCTGAAAACAGAAACTTTTGCGCTTACGAAAACAATTCTTATTCTTAACCAGAGCATGATAAAGTACCAATTTTTTGCAGTAGATTAATATGCAAATTGCCCAGGTCATCGTAATATTTCTGAATTTTTGGAGTCCAAAAGTATTCGAACAATTCAGATTGCTACAGACTGTTCTGTTTTTGACAGATTCTGTTTTCTTTGCGTTGTGTGCTTATTTTGATGGCTCTATGGTTTTCTTTGATGAGTTTTTGCCATAGAAAAGTTGGAATACAGTATATATAATGCAAGAATAAAATATGAATAGGTTGTAACAATACTTATAGTAGTGATTTATTTTCTTATACTAACGGATCTCACGAAGGTTTTGTTGAGTTTTGTGTGATTGAAGTTTTCAAGTTTTGGGTTATCTTACGATGGATGAAGGAATAAGGAGTAAGAAGAACCTAAGCTTGGGGATGCCCTAGCATCCCAAGCTATTATCCAAAAGAGAGAAAGCAACTAAGCTTGGGGATGCCCCGAGTGGCATCCCCTCTTTCTTCTAACGACCATCGGTATTTTACTCGAAGCTATATTTTTATTCGTGACATACTATGTGTTTTGCTTGGAGCGTCTTGTATGATATGAGTCTTTGCTTCTTTTATTTTCTGTTTTAAGTCTTGATTCCTTGCTGGACACACCTATTTGAGAAAGCCAAAATTATGTCATGACTTGTTAGAATTGCTCTCTATGCTTCACTTAAACTTTTTATGAGATATGGACTTGCTCTAGTGCTTCACTTATATCTTTTTGAGCACGGTGTGCTTTAGTATTTTAGAAGAAATGCTCTCTTGCTCCACTTAGATTTATTTGAGAGTTATTAAAAGTTTCAAGAAATTCTCTCTTGCTTCACTTAAATTAATTTGAGAGAAAGAAATTTTGTGCTCATGATCTTCACTTATATTTGTTTGAGCTTATCAAAAGCAACATATGAAAATTAGTTCCAAAGTGATAGATATCCAAGAAGGATAAAATAAAAACTTTCATGAAGATCATTGGACAAAATAAACTTGATTCTTAGTAATAGTTTTGAGATATGATGATGTGATATGTGAGTTATATTGATGAGTAATTATACTTCAGTAAGAATATTGGTGTTAAGGTTTGTGATTCTCTATGCAAGCATGAAAGTCAAAAACTATGCAATGAAATTATATCCTACTTGTGGTGCATTATTGGGTGTTAATTATGCCTAATGCTCGCTTTGGATATTATTCGTTTCTTGGTTGGTCGCTTCCCAATCTTTAACCCAGTTTTGCACTAAGTATGATCTCTACTTGTGCATCCAAAACCCTTAACCCAGTTTTGCCACATGAGTCCACTATATCTACCTATATGCGGTATTCTTTTGCTGTTCTAAGCAAATTTGTATGTGCTATCTCTAATTTTCAAAATAAACTTCTCTTTTGTGTGTTCATTCCGCTCGCGGAGCGGTGAGGGGTGGCTAATATTTTCCATGCTAGATGTGTTATTCTCACGATGAGTGTTTATTCACTTGTCATTGCATGAGAGTAAGGCAAAGGTATTAGGGATTCCCAATCCCGAAATGAAAAATGAATTTACTTTATGTTGTCAAATAATAAATTCCTTGGAAAGTGTTGGTATGGAGGGCAACCGTGGATACGGCTAGCCGTGGAAAGTGAAAGTATGGTTGAAAAAGGAATAAACTTTATTTTCTGTTTGGGAACCACCTATGATATATCTAGCATGGAAAGTGTTGGGAACTCTAAGTCGTTTTCGTTGGTGGGAAGGATACACCTCCCAAAAAAATTTATCTCTCAATTTTCGCTTTGAGCTCTGGTACCTCTACAAATCCCTACTCCCTCTGCGAGGGCCTTTCTTTTACTTTATGCAATTTTTATTTTGAATTTGAGTCTCCATCTTCTCTTACAAAAGCACCAACTAGGAGGCACTATGATCGTACTTGAGTATTGGGTGTAGCTAATATGCGAGTGTGTTTCATGAATGGATCAATGATTGAGTATGATGGGCCAGGGATAACTTATTTTAGCGTTGATATTTTGAAAGACATGGTTGCTTGTTGATATGCTTGAGTATTTAAGTTATCATGTAAAAACTAGACTATTGCTTTGAACAATATAAAAGTCCAAATGTCCATGCTATAAAGAAAATAAATATGATATGACATGTTAGGCAACATTCCACATCAAAAATTCTGTTTTTATCACTTACCTACTCAAGGACGAGTAGGAGTTAAGCTTGGCAATGCTTGATACGTCTCCAACATATCTACAATTTTTTATTGTTCCATGCTGTTATATTATCAATCTTGGATGTTTTATAATCATTTTATAGTCATTGTATATCATTTTTTGCTACTAACCTATTGACATAGTGCCAAGTGCCAGTTGCTGTTTTCTGGATGTTTTTTACATCATAGAAATCAATATCAAATGGAGTCCAAATGCAACGAAACTTCATGGAGAATTTTTATGGACCAGAAGACACCTAATGGGCCAAGGCTGCGCTTGGGGGGGTGCTCCGAGGGGAGCACAACCCACCGGGACGCGCCAGGAGGCCCAGACGCGCCCTGGTGGGTTGTGCCCACCTCGGGTGCCCCTCAGACCGCCTCTTTGATCTATAAATACCCAAATATTCCAGAAACCCTAGGGGAGTCGGCAAAAATCAATTCCAGCCGCCGCGAAGTCCAGAACCACCAGATCCAATCTAGACACAATCACGGAGGGGTTCACCACTTCCATTGGTGCCTATCCGATGATGCGTGAGTAGTTCTTTGTAGACCTTTGGGTCTGTAGTTAGTAGCTAGATGGCTTCCTCTCTCTCGTTGAATTCTCAAAACAATGGTCTCTTGGAGATCCATATGATGTAACTCTTTTTGCGGTGTGTTTGTTGGGATCAGATGAACTTTGAGTTTATGATCAGATCTATCTTTTTATATCCATGAAAGTTATTTGAGTTTCTTTGATCTCGTATATGCATGACTTATTATAGCCTCGTATTTCTTCTCCGATACTTGGGTTTTGTTTGGCCAAATTGATCTATTTTTCTTGCAATGGAAGAGGTGCTTTGTAGTGGGTTCGATCTTACGGTGCTTGATCCCAGTGACAAAACGGGAACCGACACGTATGTATCGTTGCTACTAAGGATAAAATGATGGGGTCTATCTCTACATAGATAGATCTTGTCTACATCATGTCATCGTTCTTATTGCATTACTCCATTTCTCCATGAACTTAATACACTAGATGCATGCTGGATAGCAGTGGATGTGTGGAGTAATAGTGGTAGATGCAGGCAGGAGCCGGTCTACTAATCTTGGACGTGATGCCTATGTATTAATCATTGCTCGGATATCGGCATCATTATTTGAAGTTCTATCAATTTCCCAACAGTAATTTTTTTACCCACCGTTTGCTATTTTTTCTCGAGAGAAGCCACTAGTGAAACCTACGGCCCCCGGTTCTCTTTCTCATATTATTTGCCTTTGCGATCTATTTTATTTTGCTTTTATTTTCAGCTCTACTAAACCAAAAATACAAAAATACCTCGCTGCATTTTATTATTATTTATTTTATTTGGCGTTCGATCTATCAATCTACTACAATTTATCTCACGTTTGTTTGCCAATTTCTGGCGCCGTTACCCGAAAGGGATTGACAACCCCTTTAACACGTCGGGTTGTGAGTAGTTGTTATTTGTGTGCAGGTGTTGTTTACGTTGTGTTGCTTGGTTCTCCTACTAGTTCGATAACCTTGGTTTCATGACTAAGGGAAATACCTACCGCTGTTGTGCAGCATCATCCCTTCCTCTTTGGGGAAATACCGACGTAGTCTTAGCAGACATCATGGCGTTCTTACCTCTCTGCACGCTGCATCGTGCCTTTGTAATTCTGTGCTTGCTGCCTCGATGGCTTTTGAGTAATATATTCAGGTGGGGAGCTCCCCCCGGTGATTCTAAAAAAATGATAATGAGTTTATGTATGAGATGAATATATATTGTAATGTTAAGTGGCCTACACATCACGACATGATGGCTGGAGCCACGAGATTGCCACTTTAATGTAATAGATGTAGAGAGGCATACCTTCCGGTATGCCCATACGTTAATTTATCCACATCTAGTTGTAGAGTGACATTCGGTAACCCCAAAGTAACCATTTGGTATGTTAGTATACGATATTCTCATGGTCAAAGGAACTAAGTAAACATTAACACTTTATATAAAAATACCGAAAACATAATAACAATGTGATCTTGGACTAATTAAAAGTTGGGTCTATCCAAGTCCATTGTTCTAATAACATGGCATTCTCATTACTGATAGCATCCTAACAATGCTCATGATCAGGAAAGATCATATACATGAGCTAGTCTTAGAGGCATGACTAGGGATCATATTGGTGTTTATGTTTCCACACATGCAGTTGAGTTTTCCTCCGAATATCATATTCAAGAATGAATGCAATTATAGAATAGAAATATCAACTTAATTATGAACAAAAATGTAGTAATACATTTATTATTGCCTCTAGGGCATATTTACAACACGTTGCTGGCTGGAGCCGCATCGGAGTGGCTGGAGCCGCATCGGAGTGGCTGGAGCTAGGCGGGCCCAACCACCCCTGGGTGGCATGCACCTGCATGGCCTGAGGCTCGATGGTCGACGAGCTGGGCCTAGCCAAAATCTATAGCTGGGCTACACCCTTGAGTTAGACCGGAGGAGCAAAGGGCCTTTGTTGGGCATCTCCCTAGTATGCGGCACGAGAAGAGACATGATGCTGATGGGCCGAAGGCGCAACATCCTGCATATTAGCAATTTGTGGATTTTAATTTTGTTTATGCTCGAGCAATGTCAACACCCAAGTGAGTTGTCTACATAGGTATAGGGGTAACTGCTTGAGCTCCAGAAGACCTGCTACCACCTTCATCTTCGGCATTTCTAGCTCTCTTGTTTGCATCCCTATCATGTATATCTTCATCACTGTCTGCACCATGATCAGGCCCATCATCATGGTGTTCCCAATAAGAGGTGTAAAGTCATGGCCATGGACATAATCCTCCTCCTCCAACACATAACGAAACACATATCCATTGAGCTTCACATAAACATCTCAAGAGACATGCACCGTCATACCCATGCTCTTTGATAATTATGTCTCTCGAATGCACTGCAACCTGGATTCACACAATACCATGTCGACACAACTAGACCGGGTCAACATACTGAGTGACGCTAATAACTGGTCCCATCGCCCACATACCAATGAAGTGCTAGAGAGTTGGGATGTTTATGACATGTACCCAAACTGGTTGCAGCGGAAGTATAAATGGAGTCTCCTCAACCTTCCGTTCACTTATAACAATCATCACACCATTGGACTTGACAGGAGGTCAAAAGCTACCACACTGAAATATCTCCGTGGACAAGAAAGAAATGAAGAATGCATTGGCTCCATGAGGAACAACTTCCTACTTCCACAGTGTCTAGGCCTGAGGCAACCTTGGCCTCCACTGAGGGAGTCCTGGATTAAGGGGTCCTCGGGCGTCCGGCCTATGTGACGTGGGCCGGACTAATGGGCCATGAAGATACAAGACAGAAGATTTCCTCCTGTGTCCGGATGGGACTCTCCTTTGCGTGGATGGCAAGCTTGGCGTTTGGATATGAAGATTCCTTCCTCTATAAACCGACTCTGTACAACCCTAGGCCCCTCCGGTGTCTATAAAAACCGGAGGGTTTAGTTCATAGAGGCAATCACAATCATACAGGCTAGACATCTAGGGTTTAGCCATTACGATCTCGTGGTAGATCAACTCTTGTAATCCTCATATTCATCAAGATCAATCAAGCAGGAAGTAGGGTATTACCTCCATCAAGAGGGCCCGAACCTGGGTAAACATCGTGTCCCCCGTCTCCTGTTACCATCGACCTTAGACGCACAGTTCGGGACCCCTTACCCGAGATCCGCCGGTTTTGACACCGACATTGGTGCTTTCATTGAGAGTTCCGCTGTGACGTCGAAGACAGGATTGATGGCTTGCCTTGTTATCAAGGACAGTATCACCTCCGGAAGAGCCCTGGCCTCATGCCAAACCCTCCAGTTGGGCGGCTTTACCATGACCGCCCGCTCGGCTGTCAAGCCGATGATAACTTCTCAGGTCATCGAAAATCGTCTCCGTGTTGACTCCGAATACTCCAGACGGACGGATCCGGCAGAGTTGTCGTCTTTAAACGAACTCTTGGGTCGCATCGCCGCCATGCATGGGGGTCGCTAGAGACTATGATCAGATTGGGCTTAAACCCGATCAGAGAGAAATCAAATCTCCGCCGATCACCCATCAGATAGCGGTCGTAGAGGAGCAAAACAACAACTCTTCCCCTATGTTGAAGACGAATTGTGTTCGGATTTCCGAGCTCGAAGAGCCGGATACCTGTCTGCTGGACGACACTCCCGGTCCTCCGAAACTAGAATTGGGCGTCGAGCCTGGAAAATCATTTAACATCCCGGAGCCCGAACTAATAAGCTCGGAAGTTCTTCAAACTCCGGACTCCAAATTGGGCCAGGGATTGGATTTAAAGCCACCCACCCACCACAAGAAATATTCGACAGGCAATTCCGGCCCTCCGGATATATGCGACCTCATGTACGTAGGACAGCAGTCTCAGGAAACCTTCCATCACTTTTGGGCCAGATTCCTCCTTGTCAAAGACAAGATTAAAGATTGCCACGACGAGGACGCGATTTTAGTGTTCTGCAATAATTGCACGGATGAAGGAATCCTCAACGCCATCAACTGCTGTCGCATATTACACTTTGCTGACTTGGCAACCATAGTATAGAAGTACTGCGCAATGGAAAGCGCCTGGAAAACTCAGACAGCTAGCTGGGAACCACCGGTCTCCACTCAACCCCCCTGGCGAGCAAAAAGGATGCACCCTCGCGGGGCACACGACCCCATAGTGAAGAAAACTAAGCCCACTACGGGACGCGAAACCATTCTAGAGGGATGGCTCGATAGGCCATGCAAAATACACACGACACCGGATACCGTACCAACCCACAGCCTTAGAGCATGTTGGATACTCCGGCAAGTGGCTAACAGCGGCGAGGATATCCTGACCAAAGACACCTCAGAGCAACACCCCCCGGAGGACGACGACCTCAGAGTATTGACGGGCTTCGAAACTTTTGCTTCAAACAATCGGCGCAAGAGGGCACTCCGTGACCTCGTGAAGTCTGCCAAGTCGTAGCAATAAACCCCTGGAATGACACGGCCATAACTTTCAATGCCAGCGACGAACCAAAATTCCGGTCAGTCCGGGCACCAGCTGCCTTGGTCCTCAATCCAATTGCAGATGGCTTTCGGCTCACTAAAGTGCTCATGGACGGCGGCAGCGGGCTAAACCTCATCTACGAGGACACACTCAATAAAATGGAAATAGATAGGAGCCGCATCGAGCAAAGTAATACGACCTTCCGAGGAATCATTCCCAGCCGGGAGGCGTGGTGTGCGGGGAAAATTACACTTGACGTGGTATTCGGCACGCCGGAGAACTATCGGTCCGAAGAGATAACCTTCCAAGTGGCCCCTTTCAATAGTGGATATCACGCCCTGTTGGGGCGAGACGCATTCACACGCTTTCAAGCCATACCTCATTACGGGTATATGAAGCTCAAGATGCCCGGGCCCAACGGTGTTATCACTCTCGCCAGTGATCCGGACATAGCCCTCCGCGCCGAAAACAAAACCGCATCCCTGGCCCTCGAGGCACCGTTCGAGGCCATCGCGACCGAAGAGTTAACCGCACTACGCTCCATGATGGATAAGGATGACGTGATCCTTGATAAGTGGCCCAAATCCACCTCTTTCAAACCAGTAGACGAAATAGTCAAATTTCAAGTCCACCCAACGGACCCCAAGAAGACAGCTTCCATCGGGGCACAGCTGAACCTAACGGTTGACGCCGCACTACGAGCGTTCCTGCGCGAGAACTGGGACATATTCGCCTGGCACCCTTCTGATATGCCAGGAATCCCACGCAGGTTGGCTGAACACAGCCTCAATATATTGAAGGGATACAAGCCGGTCAAGCAAACACCACGACGCTTTTCCGAACCCAAACGACAAGCTATGGGGCAGGAGCTAGCGAAGTTAATCGAGGCCGGATTCATTAGAGAAATAAATCACCCGGACTGGCTACCAAACCTGGTGATGGTGCCAAAGAAGGACAAATCCTGGCGCCTGTGCGTTGATTTCAAAGACCTCAACAAGGCCTGCCCTAAGGATCCCTTCCCCCTCCCCCGCATCGATCAGATTATTTATGCTACTACAGGACACGACTCACTGTGTTTCCTCGACGCATACTCCGGATACCATCAAATCAAAATGAAGGAGTCCGATCAAGCCGCAACGACATTCATTACCCCATACGGGCCTTTCTACTTCAACACTATGCCCTTAGGGCCTAAAAATGCCGGGGCCACCTACCAACGCATGATTCAAACATGCCTGGAGAAACAAATTGGCAAGACAGATGAAGCATATGTGGACGACGTCGTCATCAAGACTAGGCACGTCGAGTCATTAATAGACGACCTCCATCTCACATTCGACAACCTCCGCACATATGACATCAAGCTCAATCCGGAAAAGTGTGTTTTCAGCGTTCCCACTGGAAAACTACTGGGCTTCATCGTTTCCAATAGAGGAATTGAGGCAAATCCAGCCAAAATCCGAGCTTTGTCACAATTGGCTACACCAACAGACCTTAAATAGGTCCAAAAACTAGCCGGATGCGTGGCAGCTTTAAGCTGCTTTATCTCCAGATTAGGAGAAAAAGCATTGCCACTTTATCGCCTTCTCTGACGCACCGACCACTTCGAGTGGATGGATGCAGCAACGGCTGGACTGGAAGAAATAAAGGCTCTTTCAGCGAGCAACCCAATCCTGGCCGCGTCGAACATCGGCGAACTGATGTTATTATACATCTCTGCAACACACCAGGTGGTGAGCGCGGTGCTCGTCGTTGAGCGAGAGGAGGACGGACACAAATTCCCACTCCAGAAACTGGTAAACTACGTATCCAGTGTCCTCACACCATGCAAATCCCGGTACCCTCATTACCAAAAGATAGCATATGCAGTCTTCATGGCATCCCGGAAGCTACGACACTACTTCCAAGAGTGCTCGATCATGGTGGCTTCCGAAGTACCACTCAATGACATAATAAACAACCGCGACGCTACGGGCCGGATTGCCAAGTAGGCCATTGAGCTCCTAACATTCGACATAACATACAAACCACGCCGAGCCATTAAATCCCAAGTATTGGCCAACTTCGTCGCCGAATGGACAGAGGCCGAACTCCCTAAAGAGTATGGCACATATTCCAACTGGGTCATGCACTTCGATGGCTCTAAAATGCTGGCCGGCTTAGGAGCGGGCGTCGTCTTAACATCCCCCACTGGAGACACAGTCCAGTACGTACTCCAAATATTATACACATACTCCAACAATGCAGCCGAATACGAGGCCTTATTGCACGGTATTCGGATGGCTGCCTCCATGGGCATACAACGCCTGGAGGTGCGCGGGGATTCAAATCTCGCAATATCCCAAATAAATGGAGACTTCGGCGCCAAAGATCCAAAGATGGCAGCCTATCGTAACGCCATACTCAAAATATCAGCTAGGTTCGAGGGACTCGAGTTTCATCATGTGGCTCAAGAAAGTAATCAAGCGGCGGATGTCCTTGCTCGCATGAGCACCAAGCGTGACCCCGTCCCGCCTAACATCTTTCTGGAAAGGCTATTCAAGCCATCCGTGGTGTGGCAGGGTGAGAGCAGCGACACCAGTCCGGATCCGATTACACCCCCAGATTCCGAACACAATATCGATATCATCGGGGGCTCAGCCACCAAAATAACATCATCGGCCCGTCTAATAATGGCAGTAATTGCCCCATGGACCGAACCCTTCTTGGCCTATCTTAATAGGTGAGAGCTCCCTGAGGACCAGAATGAGGCTCGCTGCATTGTTCGGCGCTCGAAAGCCTACAAGGTCCATGACGGACAGCTCTACAAGAAAAGCGCTACCGGAGTCCTTCAAAGATGTATCTCCAAAGAAGAGGGACGGCAGCTCCTGGCCGAAATCCATGCTGGTCTCAGCGGTCACTGATAACCCACAAGTATAGGGGATCAATTGTAGCCTCTTTTGATAAGTAAGAGTGTCGAACCCAACGAGGAGCTAAAGGTAGAACAAATATTCCCTCAAGTTCTATTGACCACCGATACAACTCTATGCACGCTTAACGTTCACTTTACCTAGAACAAGTATAAAACTGGAAGTACTTTGTAGGTGTAACGGGATAGGTTTGCAAGAATATAAAGAACACGTAAATAAAAACTAGGGGCTGTTTAGATAAAGAAGCAATAAATTTAGTATAGTGAGTGTGGAAAAGTGGTGGTAGAAGTTGCGAAATTGTCCCTAAGCAATTGACTACTTTACTAGACCGATAGCAAGTTTTATGTGGGAGAGGCCACTGCTAGCATGTCATCCCTGACTTGGAATTCTATGCACTTATGATTGGAACTATTAGCAAGCATCCGCAACTACTAACATTCATTAAGGTAAAACACAACCATAGCATTAAGATATATTGGCCCCCTTCAATCCCGTATGCATCAATTTCTATGCTAGGTTGAAGCTTCTGTCACTCTTGCCCTCCAATACATAGTCCTATCAACATACAACTAACCATATGGTGTGATCCACGCGCGCGCTCATATGATGGGCACCAAAGGACAGCAACATAACCACAAGCAAATTAAACCAATCATAGCAATTCACCAATTACCGATAGCACAACGAAAATCTACTCAGACATCATAGGATGGCAACACATCATTGGATAATAATATGAAGCATAAAGCACCAGGTTCAAGTAGAGGGTACAACGGGTTGCGGGAGAATGGACCGCTGTAGATAGATGGGGGAAGGTGATGAAGATGTTGGTGAAGATGACGGAGGTGTTGGTGTAGATTGCGATGATGATGATGGCCCCGGCGGTGTTCCGGTGCCACCGGAAGAGAGGGGGAGAGAGCCCCCCTTCCTCTTCTTCTTCCTTGACCTTATCCCTAGATGGGAGAAGGGTTTCCCCTCTAGTCCTTGGCTTCCATGGCATGGGAGGGGCGAGAGCCCCTCCGAGATTGGATCTATCTCTCTGTCTCTCTCTGTTTCTGCGCTCCAGATTCTGCCCTTTCACCGTTTCTTATATTCCCGGAGATCCGTAACTCCGATTGGGCTAAAATTTGGACACGATTTCTATCCGGATATTGGCTTTCTTACGGCGAAAGAAGGGCACCAACCGCCTTACGAGCTGTCCACGAGGGCCCAGGGCGTGCCTGACCCCCTGGGGCGCGCCCCCCTGCCTCGTGGCCCCCTCAGGCATCGTCTCGCGTTGATTCTTCTTCCAAAAATTCACATATATTCCAAAAAAAATCTCCGTCAGTTTTTATCCCGTTTGGACTCCGTTTGATATGGATTTTCTGTGAAACAAAAAACATGCAACAAACAGGAACTGACACTGGGCACTGGATCAATATGTTAGTCCCAAAAATATTATAAAAAGTTGCCAAAAGTATGTAAAAGTTGTGGAATATTAGCATGGAACAATCAAAAATTATAGATACGACGGAGACGTATCAGCATCCCCAAGCTTAATTCCTGCTCTTCCTCGAGTAGGTAAATGATAAAAAAGGTAATTTTTGATGTGGAATGCTACCTAGCATAAACTTGATCATATATCTAATCATGGCATGAATATTAAGACACGAGTGGTTCAAAGCAATAGTCTATCTTTTGACATTAAGACAATGATACTTCAAGCATACTAACCAAGCAATTATGTCTTATCAAAATAACATAGCCAAAGAAAGCTTATCCGTACAAAATCATATAGTTTGGCCATGCTTCATTTGTCACACAAAATGCTCCCATCATGCACAACCCCGATGACAAGCCGAGTAATTGGTTCATACTTTTTAACGTGCTTCAGCCTTTTCAACCCTCACGCAATACATGAGCGCAAGCCATGGATATAGCACTATAGGTGGGATAGCATATGATGATGGGGGTTATGTGAGAAGACAAAAAAGGAGAAAGTCTCACATCGACACGGCCAATCAATGGGCTATGGGGATGCCCATCAATTGATGTCAATGCGAGGAGTAGGGATTGCCTTGCAACGGATGCACTAGAGCTACAAGTGTATGAAAGCTTATCAAAAGAAACTAAGTGGGTGTGCATCCAACTTGCTTGCTCACGAAGACCTAGGGCATTTTGAGGAAGCCCATCATTGGAATATACAAGCCAAGTTCTATAATGAAAATTCCCACTAGTATATGAAAGTGATAACTCAAGAGACTCTCTATATGAAGAACATGGTGCTACTCTGAAGCACAAGTGTGGTCAAAGGATAGTAACATTGTCCCTTATCTCTTTTTCTCTCATTTTTTCTTTTTTTTCCTTTCTTTTGTTTTTTTGGTGGGCTTCTTTGGCCTCTCTTTTTTGATTTGGGCTTCTTTGGCCTCTTTTGTTTTGATAACCTCACATGGGACAATGTTCTAATAATTATGATCATCACACTATTATTTACTTACAACTCAATATTACAACTCGATGTCTAGAACAAAGTATGACTCTATATGAATGCCTCCGGCGGTGTACCGGGATGTGCAATGGTCTAGCATAGCAATGACATAAAAAAACGGACAAGCCATGAAAACATCATGCTAGCTATCGTACGATCATGCAAAGCAATATGACAATGAATACTCAAGCATTGTATATGATGATGGAAGTTGCATGGCAATATATCTCGGAATGGCTATGGAAATGCCATAATTGGTAGGTATGGTGGCTGTTTTGAGGAGGATATAAGGAGGCTTATGTGTGATAGAGCGTATCGTATCACGGGGTTTGGATGCACCGTCGAAGTTTGCACCAACTCTCGAGGTGAGAAAGGGCAATGCACGGTACCATAGAGGTTAGCAAATTGCGAAAAGGCAAGAGTGCGTATAATCCATGGACTCACATTAGTCATAAAGAACTCATATACTTATTGCAAAAGTTTATTAGCCCTCGAAGCAAAGTACTACTACGCATGCCCCTAGGGGGATAGATTGGTAGGAAAAGACCATCGCTCGTCCCCGACCGCCACTCCTAAGGAAGACAATAAAAGAAACATCTCGTGCTTCAAATTTGTCACACAACGGTTACCATACGTGCATGCGACGGGACTTGCAAAGCTCAACACAAGTATTTCTCAATTTCACAATTACTCAACTAGCATGACTCTAATATCACCACCTTTATATCGCAAAACTATTGTAAGGAATCAAACATATCATATTCAGTGATCTACAAGTTTTATGTAGGATTTTATGACTAACCATGTGAATGACCAGTTCCTGTCAACTCTCTAAATAGATATAAGTGAAGCAAGAGAGTTTAATTCTTTCTACAAAAGATATGCCCATGCTCTAACAAATATAAGTGAAGAAAAAGAGCATTCTACAAATGGCGGTTTTCTATGTGTAGGAAATAGGCAATCCAAACTTCAAATGATATAAGTGAAGCACAAGAAGCATTCTATAAAGCCATACTCAAAAGATATAAGTGAAGTGCAAAGAGCATTCTACAAATCAACCATGGACTATCTCATACCAGCATGGTCCATAAAAGAAAAGTGAAAACTAAATGCAAAAGACGCTCCAAGATTTGCACATATTGCATGAACGAAACGAATCCGAAAACATACCGATACTTGTTGAAGAAAGATGGGATGCCTTCTGGGGCATCCCCGAGCTTAGACGCTTGAGTATCCTTGAATATTTACTTGGGGTGCCTTGGGCATCCCCGAGCTTGAGCTCTTACCTCTCCTCCTTCTCCTCGCATCGAGACATCCTCAATCTTCAAACACTTCATCCACACAAAACTCAACAGAAAGCTCGGTAAGATCCGTTAGTATAATAAGGCAAATCACTACTCTAAGTACTGTTGCAAACCAATTCATATTTTGTTTTTGCATTGTAGCTACTGTAATATAACTTTTCCATGGCTTAATCCACTGATAGAAATTGATAGTTTCATCAAAACAAGCAAACTATGCATCAAAAACAGAATCTGTCTTAAACAGGATAGTCTGTAGTAATCTGAACATTCACCCTACTTCTGGTACTCCAAAAATTCTGAAAAAATTAGGAAAAATAAACAATTTGTATAGAAAGACAGTGCAAAAAGTTTCATAACTGTTTGACGTTCCAGTAAAAAAAATGTAAAATCGCGCACTACAGCCAAAGTTTCTGTCTTTGCACCGCACAAACCAACAAGCAATGTAAACATCCTAAAGGCAAATCTTGGCACATTATTTTTATGATACAATGGATTTGTACAAGGGGATAATTATTTTTGTTGAAAACTTGTTGCAATCAAGATTCACAAAGTTTCCGTGAGCATGAACAAAGTTCAAGGAGCTCCCCCACTTCAACAATTCTTGTCTCTCTCACTTTCACTTTCCTTTTTGAAAAGTTTTGGGTTCCCCTCTTTATTTTTTTGTTTTTAAACTTTATAAAAGAACTCAATAGAAATAAAAGACTCTCTAAAACTTCCGGGTTGTCTCCCTGGCAGCGCTTTCTTTAAAGCCATTAAGCTAGGCATATAGTGCTCAAGTAACGGATCCACCTGGATCCCAAGGTATATCAAAGCCAATTTTAATTAACAATGATTTGTGATTTAGTAGTGAGCACAAATTAACATATATCATGCAAAAACGAAGTCTAACTCTCTTCCTATGCATCGGCATGTCATAAAAGAACAATTCATGCACACATAGTAAAGGCCAATGCATAGTATAAACAATTTCTTGCAATTTTATCGTGTGGGAAACATAGAGAGGTGGAGATATAGTTCCTCTCTCATAATAATTGCAAGTAGGAGCAGCAAGCACATGCATATTATATCTATCAAAATTATCATGTGCAACGGTAAAATGCAACCCATCAATATAATCCTTAATAAGGGCAAACTTCTCCTATATAGTGTAGTCGGGGGAATTCAAAAAGATAATAGGACTATCATGCGTGGGTGCAATAGCAACAATTTCATGTTTAACATAAGGAACTATAGCAAGTTCATGTCCATAAGCATAATTCATATTGGCATCTTGGCCACAAGCATAGCAAGCACCATCAAAAAGGGATATTTCAAAAGAATCAACGGGATCATAACAATCATCATAGCAATCATCCTTCGGTAAGCACGAAGGAAAATTAAACAATGTTTGAGTTGAAGAGTTACTCTCATTAGAAGGTGGGCACGGGTAGCTAATCCGCTCTTCCTCCTTTTGTTCTTCACTCTCCTCATCATCTTTTTCATCCAATGAGCTCACAATGTCATTAATTTCTTCTTCCATAGACTCCTGCAAAATATTAGTCTCTTCTTGGACAGCGGAGACTCTCTTAATAAAATCATCAATATCGGAATTGAATTCATAATTCTCATAGCAATATTTAAGTATAGTAAAAATTTCAGGTCTGTAGACAGCATCATCAAGATTTTCACACTCTTTAAACAAAGATTCAATTTCATAAGCTCTCATAAAAGCAACGAATTCTTCTATTTGTTCCACATCATAGTAATCATATATACCATGATTAGCATAAGAAGCCAAGGTTTTATTATCATTAAATCTGCATGAAAAGGGAAGGTGTGGAGCCTTCATCCTAGAGCAACAAGTATAATCATATCTCAAGCATAGTTGCCGAGCATACCAATGCAACATACAAATTTGATCCCATAATAGTTTCCCTTTTTGAGACAAGCGATAATCCCTAAAGTATTCACGTTGATCCAACGTGCCTCCCATAACATAATTGAATGGGGTTTTCTCAGGATTATCAAAGTAGTACATAATATCTTTCACATAATGAGCATCGAGGGTTTTAGGAGGTTCCCCATCTCCATGAGTAGCAAGTAAACCTAATTTTTGTGGTATTTCATGTTCCATATCCATAACTAAAGATAGAGAACAACTTAGAACAGCAAATAAAAATTACTTATTGATAAAGCAAACAAGCACACACGAGAATATTCGTCCCACGCTATTGCTCCCCGGCAACGGCGCCAGAAAAAGGTCTTGATAACCCACAAGTATAGGGGATCAATTGTAGCCTCTTTCGATAAGTAAGAGTGTCAAACCCAACGAGGAGCTAAAGGTAGAACAAATATTCCTCAAGTTCTATCGACCACCGATACAACTCTACGCACGCTTAACGTTCGCTTTACCTAGAACAAGTATAAAACTAGAAGTACTTTGTAGGTGTAACGGGGTAGGTTTGCAAGAATATAAAGAGCACGTAAATATAAACTAGGGGCTGTTTAGATAAAGAAGCAATAAAGTTAGTATAGCGAGTGTGGAAAAGTGGTGGTAGGAGTTGCGAAATTGTCCCTAAGCAATTGACTACTTTACTAGACCGATAGCATGTTTTATGTGGGAGAGGCCACTGCTAGCATGTCATCCCTGACTTGGAATTCTATGCACTTATGATTGGAACTATTAGCAAGCATCCGCAAGTACTAACGTTCATTAAGGTAAAACCCAACCATAGCATTAAGATATATTGGTCCCCCTTCAATCCCGTATATGCATCAATTTCTATGCTAGGTTGAAGCTTCTGTCACTCTTGCCCTCCAATACATAGTCCTATCAACATACAACTAACCCTATGGTGTGATCCACGCGCGCGCTCATATGATGGGCACCAAAGGATGGCAACATAACCACAAGCAAATTAAACCAATCATAGCAATTCACCAATTACTGATAGGACACCGAAAATCTACTCAGACATCATAGGATGGCAACGCATCATTGGATAATAATACGAAGCATAAAGGACCATGTTCAAGTAGAGCGTACAGCGGGTTGCGGGAGAGTGGACCGCTGTAGATAGATGGGGGAAGGTGGTGAAGATGTTGGTGAAGATGACAGAGGTGTTGGTGTAGATTGCGGTGATGATGATGGCCCCGGCGGCGTTCCGGCGCCACCGGAAGAGAGGGGGAGAGAGCCCCCCTTGTTCTTCTTCCTTGACCTTCTCCCTAGATGGGAGAAGGGTTTCCCCTCTGGTCCTTGGCTTCCATGGCATGGGAGGGGCGAGAGCCCCTCCGAGATTGGATCTGTCTCTCTGTCTCTCTCTGTTTCTGCGCTCCAGATTCTGCCCTTTCACCGTTTCTTATATTCCCGGAGATCCGTAACTCCGATTGGGATGAAATTTGGACACGATTTCTATCCATATATTGGCTTTCTTGCGGCGAAAGAAGGGCACCAATAGCCTTACGGGTGTCCACGAGGGACTAGGGCGTGCCTGACCCCCTGGGGCGGGCCCCCCTGCCTCGTGGCCCCCTCAGGCATCGTGTCGCGTTGATTCTTCTTCCAAAAATTCACATATATTCCAAAAAATCTCCGTCAGTTTTTATCCCGTTTGGACTCCGTTTGATATGGATTTTCTGTGAAACAAAAAACATGCAACAAACAGGAACTGGCACTGGGCACTGGATCAATATGTTAGTCCCAAAAATAGTATAAAAAATTGCCAAAAGTATGTAAAAGTTGTAGAATATTGGCATGGAACAATCAAAAATTATAGATACGATGGAGACGTATCAATCACCACGCCGCGGTTCGGGCCCTCATAAGTAAGGCCTTCCGTACAGGCTTCTTTTGGCCGACGACCCGAGCAGATGCACAGGACCTGGTCCTACGTTGTGTCGGATGCCAGCTTTTCGCCAATCAAAGCCATATGCCGCCTACCACTCTACAAACAATCCCCATTACTTGGCCTTTCGCGGTCTGGGGGCTTGATATGGTCGGACCCCT